>NC_050478.2:127816635-128116635 GCF_012460135.2 Molothrus ater
TTTGGACAATGGCAGTGGTTGACTGAATACAAGAAAACTGACTAGCTTAAAAAAGTAACAGGTTATACTGTTCAAGTCTTTATTTCTGCCCACTGTAATCTGTTTTAGATATGCTGAAAATTTCCACTTCACTTATAATGTCATGATTCAAAGACTTTGAGTATTTTCAGCATTAATATTTATATGATACAGTGTTCTGGCATTTGTTTTTTCATCCTTTGGTATTCCATTAAATAAAGAAGGCATGGGATCTTAAAGAGTAACCATCCATCAGGATACAGAGCAATAGCATAAGGTTTACATGATCAGCTATGCGCTATGGAGAGGAATTATTAATTATGATAAACCCCCATCAGTGCTTTTAAAAAATATATTGATTGTATATCTTTATGAGAAAGTCAAAAGCAAACCCTGATGAATAAAATATATCTGCTTTAATATTATCCTTAGTGTATGATACAGTTTATGATACAACAACAAGACTCAGAAAAGTAGTCCTAATTCAGGACTAAATGGGGAAAAACACCATTCACAACAAGTAATTTAATCACATCTGCAAATATTATTCTGTCTACTTGGAACCCCATGGAATTTCAGCTGGATTAGTTCTCCTTCACTTCCTGTCCTAAACATTTGTTTTGTGTTTCTGTCTCCTCTTAAACAGAAATTGCCTTTCACCTCAATGGATGCCAGCATTTCAGTAATGCAGGAAGAGTTTCACGTGTGTATCCTATAGAAAGTTAGACAGAAACATAAGGATAGATAAATGGGTGTGTGATGTGTTCATCAGGATAAAAAAAAAGTTAACATGTCTGTGCAATACTTGTAACCTGAGTTGGATTTATATCAGTAGAAAGGATATAGCTGCTGTAATTTCAATAGAGCTAGATTGGTGTAAGCCCTTCTGCCCACAGAACTCAATATTTATATAGGTCCTTTGACTCAAAAGGATCCTAAAGTGGCTGGTGTTTTAGTAAAAATCTCTTATCTGTATCTTAGCGATGAATAGTACTTAAGGAATACATTACCTTAGAAATTTACAATTTTTCATCAAATATTTTCTTCAACAAGTAATTTTATGAGGTGTTAGAGTAATTCTGAGTAGTTGAATACTATACATACTTGAATAAAGAATTCAATAAACAATGGTAATATTTACCAAAGATGTGTTCAACTATTTTATTCCTTTAAAAATGTCAAGACATTTCTATGTTAAGAGATACTGATACAGCTCTAATGCTGACCACCTCTAATATTCTATCAGCATTTCCCTATCCCTGCCCTCCAAAGGAATAAACGGAATAAATCTGAACAAAGTCTTCTATTCTGATCTCACAGACCAGAGATCCAGGGATGTGAAATATAGACACAGAGTTGTTTTTTTTTCATGTACACAAACAGAGAGTAAGTCCCTTCTAGGAAACTCTGTTTGTTTGAAGTCAATAAATGACAGTAAATAGGATCTACATCTACCTCTTATTCACTGGTTCTGTCGAGGTGCTGACAAAGGGTGGGTGCTTCATATCCTGCTGATTGTTCCCCACTCAGAGATCCTCTGGTGCTCCTTTGTACACCCAGGGTGCACAGCCTGGTTCTCTTCCTTTAAAATAGCTCATCTCACCTTTTCTTTTAAAACACTGTAACCTCCACCGATGTAACCTACCTTTTGTAAAATACCATAGTGATTATCCCTTCAAACAAGAAAATACCAGACTTCTTTTAAAACCCAGCTCGCTCTGAAGGGTTTAAACACTGATCCAACTGGCCTGAGGAGTAAAGTGGCTGACTTAGAAAAGGTGGCATTGAATTTTTAGACACTGCTTAAGAAAAAATTCTGTACTTAATAGTGAGCAAAATATAGAAATAAATCTCGAATCAGGTCTTGGAAGGGAGTTCTCCCACTTCTGTGCTCTCCTTCTCTTCTTGTCTTCTCCCCTTCTCTCTCTCCCTTCCTTCCCTCTCACCAGGGAAGTCATGTTTTATTTTATTCATCTGCTACACCGTCAGCAACAGACTAGATCAAATCCAGGCCTACAGTTATGTACTAATTTCTGGATCAGCCTTCTTCCCTCCTTACTGATACAGGCAGTGCAGAATATCCAAATAAAAATGTCCCTCTGATATAGACATAGCTCTTTTCTTAAAAGCATAGTTCTTGAATGAAGAAGCAGCAAGCACAGTTGCTAACCTCTTTGGGATCCTACACAATTAAAGTTGCCTTATAAGTTACTATGATTGGTACAAAAGCCTTTGCAGTGTCTTATCCTGGACAGATTCTTACAGCTCAAAAGACAAGGATATATTCAGTGTTTTAAAAATTGTGATCTACCATGATCATACCTAATTTAATCTCATTGGGAGTCTTCTGCATACATTTAAATAATGATCAGATCTTCCTTCATCTTTATCTTTTCAGAGTGCTCATGCAGCCAGAATGATATTAAGGTATTAAAATTCAAGTGTTATTCTTTTAAAAACCAATTTTTCTTTTTCTGTAAGTGTATGGTTTAATTCTATGTAAATTAATTTTACTTGGGAAAGCATTTTTTAAATTCAAGTATCTTTTAAATGCTTCTTTTTACACCCAACCTGCTGGCAAAAAAATTAGAAAGCAAACAAATTAGATGATTTTCAGTGAAGAGACAGGATGCCTAAAGAGCACAGTATATAATTGGAAGAGCACAGGAGAATGTTTAAAATAAGTTCAAGAACAGTGATAAGGCTAAAGATGATGTTATCTGTTGGACAGAAGAAGCCATTAACATTCACCAGAGTGTTTTCAATCACTTAATCAGAAAACCCTTTTCTTGAGCACTGTTTCTTGTCCGCGTGCCATGAACAAACATAAATATTTTGGATTTCCTGCATCCTTCACTCTGATAATGGGCTCTTAACTATAAGCCCTTCCCACCTCAAAGAAAGGGCTAAAAACAAATGATAAAACATGAACCCTTGAGATGATTTCTAGACCAGAGGAGTTAAAGAATTCAACTGCGTGTTCAAAACAGCCTTTCCACTGCACTGCTAGTCCTAGCTCAGGAAGAATGTAATTTAATATGAGACAATAGGAGAATGGATGGGGATGAGGATGAAAATGTTCTCAATGAGCTAAAATGACTAAATTATCACTGACTGCAGTGGTGTATGTTCAGCAACATGGAAACAAAAGCTTAACTGTTCTACTTTTACAGAAATAGAAACAAATACAAAATTCTACTTTTCATTGCAATAACATTTAATTTCATAGAGGTAAAATTAGAGAGAGACAATCTCGTGGGGTTTTTTCCTCTTCATACACATTTTATGTGTGTGTGAAATGTTCAGGAGCTTAGATATGTACTTATTGTAAAGAAGATCTTTGAGAGGGCTTGAAGATGTCATTGTTTCTGCTTCTGGAGGTTTTTCCACTAGTTTCTGATGATCCCATGGAAAAATTTAGGTGATATTAGCTCTTCTAGATAGAAACAACAACTGGATGATTTCTGTAGCTGTACAACTCCATCAAAGCTTCATTCACATATTCACTCCTCTTCTTCCTTATTGCTGCATAGCAGTCAAGTCCTTACAGCATAGCACATCCAAATACTGCACCAGGAAAGGGCAAAACAGCATTCACTCTACATCACAGTATATTATCAAAACTATCCCAACTTTGGCAACAGCAGTAAGGCTTCAGGGGCTGTTTTCAGATAATTCTGACACCGCTGATGCAATGTTTTCCTTGGTCCAAATGAGCTGTATCAGTCATTTGAATTATAATGAACTAGAAACTGCACAGTGTGTTTCAACAAATAAATCAAAGTGGAATACTTGGGCATCAGGTGAAACTAACTTTAAGTAATCATTACATGGAAAAAAGTAGATGCATTTTAAAATGGTTTTGTAATGCTTCAAATGACCAGGAGACAAATTTGTTTGCTGTGTTACAACACATAACAGGAAAAACACACCATATAGTAGATTGATCACTAGTCAAGATTCAGCTTCTCAGAAGTTATGTGAAAATAAATGGTGCCAAATACTCAACTGCTGCAAGCAGCAACTGTGCACAGAAGAATACCAACTCACATCTGGTAAGAATCTGGCTGTTGCACTAGTTAAGGAACTGAAAAGTGGTAATTTGCATGGCTTTAAAGTAAACACTTTAAAAATAAAAGAAAAGTTGTTTTAAATTCTGGATTAGATTACAGGAATATAAAACACATATAAATGTATAAACAAACAAAAAAGGGACATTCTGGCACTGAAAGTAACAGAAAATAATTGCTCGGTTCCATTAAAATATTTGGATTGCCCCTTGAATAAATGTGCAAAATCTACATTTTACAGATGGCATGTAATAGTTATCAGTTTTATACCTAAGAATAGGAGGTCGTTATTTTTTTGCCATCACAGAATGTGTTTGTGGGTTCACACTTGTATTCTACATAAAAACAAACAATATCTTGCATTCATGCAGAATGCTGAAAGCAGAATTGAGTTGATTCAGTGTTTTTGGTGTATATTCCCTTTGTGTATGTGAGGAAGCAACAGGAAAACATTTATGACATTTTCCACTTGTTTTTCTTACAGGTGAAATGCATTTTTAGAATAAAAAGGTGATTTTTTTTCTGTGGTAACTGCTAAGGAAATCTGATGGCTCATTAGAGTCACTGTTTTCCCTTCATAACCATTTCCTCTCATTACTGAGAAAACTGCCACTAATCAAATGCATTTCTGAAGCACTACAAAAGGATTTGGCATTAAATTTCAAGATAATGGTTGTTAAGTGTGGCTTGTTTCCTTCTTAGGCTTCATTTTAGTCTGTTACTTTATTCTTTTTCTGTACACTGGAAAATGTGCAGCGTTGTTATAGAGTGTGGGACACAAATACGAATCAAACCTGTTTACATATGATTCTGATTTTGGGGGGAGGAATTACTTCTCAAACAATCAGACTTAATAACTGCTACAGAAACAGAATGCAAAGTTGGTTTGTTTCTCGTTCTAAAAAATGTTGGTTGAATCACATCAAAATCTCAAGACAATTCCAAGATGAACTGACTCTGGGAGTAAATGACCTCTTCATCTCAGTGATAAAGTTCCAGCCAAAATATTCTCTCGGCCTGAGACGTGATTCATTAGAAATATGTGCATGATGTGGAGCTCTACTTTCTATCTGGCAGAGTCCAGCCTGCAGACTGATAAGAAGCAAATGCAAATGTCCTGATAAGAACTGAATGCAAATATTTATGATATGATATTCCCTGGGAATTATGTGCAGATAAAACAAAGTGTATTATTTTCCCGCTTCTCTTTCAGGTTTGCCAAAATGCCCTTTTTCGCTTTCGGAATTTGCATTTCTTCAAAATTGATTCGGCTTGCGTATTATGTTAAGCTATTTGTTTGCTAAGGATGGTAATTAGTTACTGTAATTACAGCAATGACAGTTGCTAAATTGTTTTTAAAGCATTACAGTGAGCCTGTGCCAGAAGATTGCAGTATTTTTTTGGATTTAAGCAGAGGCTGGAAAAACTCCCACTCTAAGGCCAGCATGGGATTTTCAACTACAAAGCTGCTTTTCCTGATTGAAATATTTTTTTTAAGAAATCATTAATTTGCATTGATTGTAAGTACTAACTTTAAATTTTGGTTTATTCAGAGATCACAGAAATATTAGTGATAGTGGGCCCTGTGGGAAAGGAGATACAAGGGGGACTCCCATCGTAAATAAAAGTGAAAGCTGATAGCAGAGGAAAAATGGTATAACTATTACTCTGAGCCTGTTAATTAAACTCTTTAGCTTAGTTTTTAGATAAATTAAAAACAATTTAAAAATGCCTGATTGAAAGTCATTCCTGAACTTTTCTGAGGTGCTCAGAGCTAAGTAAGAAACTTAGAAACAACTGTATTCACCAAGTCCTTATTGTATAGCATGCTCTGTGTCAAGACAGAGCAGAAAAGGGAAATGGACAGCTCTTGCAAATAAATTCACAGAGCAACAAAGTCAAATAAAGGTTTTTTTCCTGTGGTGTCTTGACATTGTAGTTATTGATTTTCATTTTTATTTACAGGCTAACACTGGACACTTGTATCCTGAGTATGTCCAGGGTGAATATTTGATGATAATCCCAGAAAGCTCCAAGTTTCATCCTTTCCTCCTTCCCTCTAGCATTTCCTCCAAAGGAGTTATTGTCACAGCAGGAAGAGTGTGCATCTCAGCAGTGGAAGAGCCCCAGGCATCATAGCATGAGCTCTTCCTCTTCCAAGACATGTGGTCTCGGGAGATTAGCTGGTGTGTGTGTGGGAACCCTAAGGCTTTCACCCATCTCTTCATTCTGTTCTTCCTTCCACTCCACCCCCGTATAATCTCATTCCCCACAGTTTATAGGAATAGACATAATTACTGCACTTTTCTTCCTTCAGAGAAAAGGCAGCTTCCTTTGAGGCTACAGTTCAGCTCTGTAACTAGGAAGAGCACCTGTAACCCACCTTCCATACCCTTCATCCCCCTCTCGGATGCCAATTCAACTAAAGCCCTGATGCCTGAAGTCCTGGGATTTATTCTGAGATTCCTCCCACCCTCAAAACTAGCCTTTCCTGGCTGTTTCTTGCCATATCTTGATTCCTCTTCTGCCCAGCCCTGTTGTAGCTGCCCATGTGCTGTGGCAGCAGTGTGCAGTGCTCACAGGCAACACACTCCACTGCACTTGCCTGGGTGGAGTGGAGGGCACACATCCACCGAGCCTGCTGACACTGGGTTTAAGTACACAGCTGTGTTTGCTTCATGGTTTGCAGGCCTCTGCTTTCATTCTGACATAGAGTCAGTCTTTCAAAGGTGCATTGTGCTTTGCAGTATCATTTACTAGTTACCATTTAATAGTCATTTCTAGACAATTAACTGAATATCCAGTTCTTGCCCCAGAACACCAGCTTGAATAAGATACTATCCTCTTGCTTACACAAAATGCCATTATTCTGATGATATACAGGTTTTATATTTATTTGGAGAAAAAAAAATCTGTTCTATATTGTCTTTATGAAGTAGCTAAAGATCCAGAGAAATGTGAGTCTCATGATATCATCAGATCATTCAACACAGGGGAATCTTGCAGTTTCTAATCATGAGGGAATAGCATGCTAACAGCTCATGAGAAACACATGGTGTGACATTCTGAGGTCACTTTTCTATCCCATATATAAACTTACAACAGTGGATTTTGACTGAGCAGTATTGGATCAAAGAACAACTTCAGGAAACATAAGTTAAGATTCAAATATCAGCTAAGTGATTGCTTAGCTACAGAAAGAAAAACATTTCTCCTGAAGTGAGAGAGTTTTCTTGTCCTGAGTTTCAAAGGCTTATTCCTTACAAAGTTTATTAGCTTATATTTGGATTATACTCTTCACTTTGAAATTCCTACAAAGGATTTACTCCCAAGGCCCTCCACTAGCTACATAGACAATTTATCAGGACATCTGCTGCTAAGCAGATTTGTATCTAATTTATACTTGTATTTGGATGATAGTGTTCTAGAGATGGATGAGAGATATCTTCAAGCATTAATTTGGATCAAACTTTATATGTCATTTTCATCTTAAAATGGAAAACAAATTGATAGTGTGATCATGTATGGTATGTCATAAACTATTCTCAGAATCTTTATTAGAGGAGCTATGAGATGAATACAGAAAACCTTAATTATCATTAGGCTTTGCAACAACTTATAAGTACTGATAATTCAGTGAGTAACATATCTGGTAAACATTTAGTACCATTTATTGACCTTTTAAAAATCATGATATAAGATCTAATCAAGCAAATGAGAAATGTTCATACATTGTGTCTCTTATGGAAAGTGACATACTACCTACTTTGGGGTTCTGAGAGCAACACAATGGCAGAATTTATTTATATTTAGCTTACATAATAGACTAGATAATATGTTTGATTACTGCAAGAGTAAACAAAACTCTTGCTTACTGTAAAATGATTATAAAATTTATTACCTTCTACCTCTATAATGACTTTCTTTTGTTTTGTGTATACGTACATATATATGCAATGCTATCATTCGCATTATGCATGCAGAGCCTTAAACTGTACTTGTGAGTTCAGCAGATATCATAGTGCTAGATGCACAGTGAGATGCATAGTGAGATGCAACATAAAGCACACAACACTGATATTTGCATAGACACACAAAACATAGCAATCTACTTCTTGAAATCAGGACCAAGGCTGTGGAAACGGGCATTGGTCCAACTCAGAGGTTAGCACAGCAGGTTACAAAGGACAAACGCAGAGTATATATTGCCAGCTTGATTTTAGAGCAAAATCAGTCTTGCAAGACAGAGATTTGATTTTTCCTGAATTACAGGAGAGTGACTTGGTCAGAGGAGAGTCCTGGAGGAAGGGGAATGTTGCACTGTCTCAGTAGCTGAGGGGCTCTTGGAGAAACTGCATCTGAAATTCATCCTGGATGGGAATGAGAAATACAGGTACTTATAAGAGATGGTTTGGGATTCTCAGGAAGGAATACTGGGAAGAGAAGGAGAGAAATGCACAGCTAGTTGTTTGAGGGGATGGACAAAGCAAAGGCTGAAGGACAAAAGAGGAGTGTGCAGAATGGGTGTGATCCAGCTGACAGTTTCTGAGTGGCCTGAACCAAGCAGGGAAGCAAAAACAAACCTAGGAGGACTCACATGGTTGTACCAAAGTGCTTTCTTCCTTGCTTGTGACTTCTCTGCACTTTGACCCAAATATTTAGTTTTTTCTCTGTATAAGAATTTATTAATTACCCGAGTTTGGATTACAATAAAAACTGGCATTTTGAATTAAAAGCCCTTTTTTGAGTGGGGCTTTTCACTTGCAGTGAATAAAATCTAGGCAGAATGCCTGACTACATTAGGATTCTGTTATACTCCTTTCTTGGTTTTCTGTTTTGTTTTGTTTGGTGTGTTTTGGGTTTGGTTTGGACTTTTGTTTTGAGGTTTGCTTTGTTAGTTTTTTTCCTGAAAATTCTTATCTCTTGGAATCAAGAAATAACAGGAATGTATTCATTAAAAAAGAGTCTCAGACTATGCAGAGACGAAGGAAATCTTGAAATTCACCCAAATGAAAATCAACAAACTCAGAACACAAAAAAAATCACAATAAGGGAAAAAAGTCCTTAATGATATCCTTTTAAAAATCTTGTTGTTTTTAAACTTGTCTTGGGCTTTTCGCAAACTTGAGGTTGCTAATGCTTTAACTGTTTTACTCTGTGCTGTCTAGGTACTGTGAATAAAGAGTATCATACTACCATGAGAAGAAGTTTTACATTCTCAGAATAATAAAGCAAATGATTAAATAGATTTTTCTGATGTGATGCATTGTATAAGGTGCTGTCTTCCTGTGTGAATCCTGGCAAATGCTGGAAATTAAAATCCCACACAGCATCTAATTAACACCAGTGCTCTGGCTATAATAAAAGTTCAACAGATAGATACAACGCCTAGAAATGAGTGTTTGTTGCCTAGCTTGAAATATATGAAAAGGATGAAGTTCATAAATGATTGCAACTATCTCACTTCACCAAGGCCAATAGGCCCTGATTATTGTAATTGTTGATTTTATTCTAAATCAAAGATAGAAAAAGATTATATCAACACTTAAGTGTGAATTTCTGTGTTGTTATTATATTCTAACATGAGAAAATACAGACGCCTTGACTCTGCCCAGGTGTCTGGAGTTGACTGTGCTTTTGCTAATAACATCTCTTCCTGCAGTTCTTCCTGCAGTGCATTTCACAGGTTTGCTGGAACTGATGACCTATCAGGGACGACTGAAAAAAAAGAGTTATGAAGTGTGGGTCATTATCAGTGAACAACCTGTCGTCAGCCCCATGGTGAGCCAGTGACTGGATTCAGCTGTGATGGGGACAGGGTGAGGAGTAGACTGTAGAGTCACTATGGGATCACTTCCCCAACTAGGGTAGGTCACACTAATGGGATTTGAATGGTGAGGAAGGAGTGCATGCCTCTTTTCATGCATCCACTGTAAATCCACCACTGACCCTGCTATAACTCAGTGTTGTTACATTATTGCCGACGGTCTTAAGTCCTCAACTCTTGAAATCTATCCTGTGTGCTGCATGCTGTCTGTTTCAGCCTTCTGTATAAAATTTGAACTACAAATAATTGGGCAGGAATTTTCCACTTGAGGTCTTTTTTTCCTATCGTAGAATCTTCCAAATTATTAATTTAGGTGCTTTACTCACATACACCACAAAGTGAAACTCAGCTTTATTATGATTGTACTGCCATTCCTCATACTGTGACATGGAGCAAGGAAGAGATGCTACACTGGAACAGGGTAAGAGGGAACAGCTACAGCCTCTAACCTAAGAAATTCTTATTATATTTTTCTTACGGCAAATGCTTTGAAGGAATATGTTGAATTTTATGAGTTCTCATCAATACACAAGAAGAATTTCAGTGGAATTATCCAGGCTGTTAGGACACACAGGTGTGTGAGATTCACTGACTAGGATAGAAGGAACTGCCTTAGACTGCCTTGGCCACAGGAGTGGAGAGCTTTCAGGTTCCTTGACAGTTGACCCCAACTTAGATATGCCTACACCACTTGTTTCTGCTGAATCTTGGATCCCTGTCAAAGTCAGGAAAATTGAAGTTCTGCAGTACACAGTATGAATTGTGACTTTCTAGACTTCTATGCTTCCAGCTTTGAGACAGAGGATTTTCCCAAATCAGGAGACTTCCCCAGAATAATAAAGATCTTTCAGACAAGTCAGGTTTCCCCAGCTAAGTCCCTTTAGTGAGAGACAGCTTCTGTGTCCTTGGACTGAGGACAGTGTGGTGAGTTTCCAGGAACTAGGATACCTGCCTTCTCTTTTTTTTTTTTTCCTTGAGAAATATAATAAAACATAACAACTTACAAAAAACCCAAGTGGCCACTTTCTAAACACATGGTAGATCTCTGCTTAAGATGAGCATAGTCACTCTTCAGCCTCTATTAATTAGATTCTGCATTAACTATAAGAGAAGCTTAGGCACATTAAGGTCCATACGAACATCTGCTTGTAGAGTCCTGAATTTAGGTGCTATATCTTAGCATATAGCTGACACCTCAATAACAAGTTATATCAGCAGTGTGTAGATATTTGCCACCAGTTCCCTTAGTGCAACACTATTTCAAATCACATAAAGGAAAATTGACAATTAACACACACTTCACAGCTTCATGTAACAATTTGATAGAAGATGTCCAATTTGCTTATTTGAGAGATTTTCAGTTGCTAATGTAAAGAAAAAAAACAGTGGTAAAATAGAGTAACTTACAAATGAAGTGTCTAAAGAAAACTTGTGATAGATTTTTTGTATACAGGTATAAGGAAAGTACACCTATAACTTTAAGAATGTTAATTGCACATTGTGCATTTTCTTAATGTGCAATGAAGACATATCTACATATAATAAACCAAATCAATTTAGGTATGCATAACAATTCATCTGTGGAAGAGTAGGGGTCAGAATTATCTGAGATATTTCTACAGTCTGTTGGGTGGCTATAACCTTACAGTTTTATAATAACTTATGATTAGGATTGTGCTACAAATAAAAATAACATTTGTATGTGTGTAAAATACATCACAGTTTAGGAAAGAAAATAACCTTTCTGATCAAATGACTAACAAATGAGTGTATCCAAATCTAATATTTGAGGAACTCTGAAATATGTATGATATGTTGACACAAACCAAGTGCTTGCTAGGACCAATTAGAAGATGGCTCTGTTGTGTTCCATTATGAGGATGAACATGTCCTAACCACAAGTCCTAAAACAGTCTCAAACTCCATCAAAAGAAATTAATTCAGTCCAGGTGCACCTCTTTTCCAATAAAGTCTTGATGGTAGATGATAGCTGGTAAATATAAATTAGCTCTACTGGATCAAAGACCAGCTGTAATGATGGGGAGAGAAGAATGGCTGCATTCATCACGCCATGAAGTGGAGAGAGACATGAAACGGTGCTAGTTAAGCTGAGCTGAGCAAACACGAAGAGGAGAAAAATGAAAGGAAAACTAAGATAGAGAAGAGAGCTTATGAACCATCATGCACAATCAGTATCCATAACTTATTAAAAAAATTATAGAAAAGTGAAAAAGCCATTATTTCCAAAAGCACTCCGCAGGTCATTTTAGATCAATTTTGTTTCCTTGTGCTGAAGCCTCTCAAAATGTTCTGAAAAGAGATTGTAATCCTAGTTTGGTTTTGAATTATTGGATGTTTTAATGTTAACACACACTTTTTATCAAAATACAAAATCCATGTAGAAGCGATCAATAATCTAACAGGTTTTGCTAAGTTTAGAAAAATCTTATTATATTGCTTCCATCCACTTGTAGATGAAAGCAATACAACTTTTACAGAACAAGGAAAACACATGGACTATGGATATTTAAGCATTCTGTATTTTCCCGGATGAGACTCTTGTGTTTTTTGTGATTTTATACTGGAAGGGAAAAAAATCAAATGGAGGCTTTTCTAATGTGACAATTATTTAGCACAGCTAAACAACCCCTTTCCCAAAAAGCTCAAGATGCTGCTGTAAAATAGAACTTGAATTGTTTCTGGCTCTTTTCACACACTTCATTAATCTTTTGTCAGTAATTCACTTTTTTCAAGAACCTCTCCCTTTGGACAGAAATTTACTTCCTCCTGAAGTGCTTGATGACTCAAATGTATTGTTCAGAACCACAAGCATTAAGATCCAGCCTTTGAGTTCCATTAAGTCAACAGCCACAGGCATCAGACCTTGAAGAACATTGAGCACGTAAGGGGAATCAAAATTGCTCAAGGCAAATGCTTGGCCCCTTGTTGGATATCAAAGGCTGAAAAGAACCTGATGTTTTTCTGTAATGGTCAGAACTAACAGAGAAGGTGTTTTCTGTGGTTAGGACTTGCTTATATTTGCACTGTCTAGTCATTAAATATGCACCAAATGTATCTTATCCTAACTACAGTAAATATATATACTTGGCATTGCTGATTAATGTAGAAAGTCACCATCTCCTTTCTTCCTTTTCTGCACACCTGAGTGCTGCTAGGATTCCTATGTTGACTGAGGCAGAGCAAGGGAAGGTTTTACTAAGTTTGTGCTTCATCAACCTTTGCAGAAGGGACCACCTGAGTTTATATACTACTTACAGAAGTGAGGTCCTGTCTTATCCTAAAATTAGATCAAATAATTAAAATAACAATAATACTCATTACTCAGTCCATCAAGCTCACCTGAAAGATATATTTTAGCACACCTGATGATATTTCAATTACTGTTTCAAATGCTCTTTGAAAGCTTCAGTGGTTTTATGCAGTAATTTATTTGGCTTTCCTTTAAGAGCTATGTTGAATAAGGACACAATGAATCCAAAACTAATAGATAATACATTTTCACACTTAGGCAAAGCAGTTTAACTTCAACACACAGTAAATTCACTGAAGGTTTTACT
Source organism: Molothrus ater (assembly GCF_012460135.2). Taxonomy (NCBI): domain Eukaryota; kingdom Metazoa; phylum Chordata; class Aves; order Passeriformes; family Icteridae; genus Molothrus; species Molothrus ater. The sequence goes on from NC_050478.2 coordinate 127,830,129, forward strand.
TGTAGATTTCTTTGTGTTTATGCCTACATTGCAACAATGCTCTGTTGATGACTACCAGTACTGAAGAACAGACTGGTTCTACCCAGGACCTTGGACCTGTAAGCTGCCTCATAGAATATCCAATAATAATTTTCATGTTAAACAAGCCAGAAGAGATTTACATTCCTTAATATGAGCAAGTGTTGAAAAAGACAAAATAGAGCTGTTAACTAGAAACCTCCTTTGTTGACAGCAGAGAAGTACTTAAAGGGGTTAACTCTGCTTCTGATTACCTATTAAATAAAGAACTGTATTGCTTCTTCTGATGAACTATTCAAATCTTCCTGGAAACAGTGCAGAACTATGTTCATGGTATAACATATTTATTAAGTGACTGTGTTTTCCAGTTTTATGAAAGATTTCAATAGATGTTGCAAGACTTGAGTTTCCTTTAAAAATTATGGTGGAAAATTTGCTGCATACCAAGTTTGCTGCATACCAAGTATTTTGTTATATTAATGTGTTTTACTGCAGTATGGCTGAGGTAGCGAAACACAAAGGGGAAATTTTTTTTTAGCTATAAATAATTTCCCAGTATCTACATGCTAGAGTATTAGATATACTCTAACACAACAGAGATAAACTTCATCTACATAATATGATGTGAACTATTTTCTCTGTCAAGTCATTTTTGATCAAAGTTAAATCAGTAACAACATCATTTTGATGGGTGCAGACTCAAACAGAAGAGTAATAGCATGCCTAGACTTCATGTGGCTTATGCTCTACGTACCCTAGAAGACAATTTCCGTTGTTCATGTCCTGCCTCCTCATAAAATGAATCAAGCTGTACCTATCTGGTGGTACTTCATTTCTTTTAACCATTGCTTTTAACAACACTGATGAAACTGCCTCCTTTGAAAATAAAGGTTCATAACTGTCTTGGCACTTGGGTATTTCAATTGCTGTTACAGCCATGATGGTCTAAAAGTGTAACTGAAACAAAATTTGTGAATTACTCAAAGAAAGGCTGTGCAACTGGAAGTATGCCTGTTTTTTCAGCAACAAATTAACTTTTATTAAAAATTCTGTCTCTCAAAGGGTGCATTTATGCACATGGACATTGATTCTGCTCTCTGGTGTCTTTCTCTCAGGAGTTCTGACTGTATTTTCCCATCAACTTTCATACTACAAGGTCTTCATTCTAATTGTCTCTTTCATAGCTTTTCCCACAGGAGCATGGATGAGGAAACAGTAGATTTTTTTTTTCTCTGTTTGGCAGTGCTTTGCTTATAAGGAAGTATCTTGGAAGTCCAGCTAATTGGACGAAATTTAGAGCCAGTTTAAGGCAACCCTAAATTATGCTGTCAGGGCTTCCATAGGGCCGAGGTGTGAGTGTTGGTTAAGAATTTTTCCTCTGCTTCTAGGCCGTATGAGACCTCACTTCATCACCTACGTACATTCTAAGCAATGAAAAACCTCACATTTTTATCTGAGAAAATACTAAACCGAGCACATGTAAGTGAGCGATGAGATTTTCACATAATGACTAACTTAAGAAGACTCAATGAACAAGTGATTCTAAAAATCACTTAATCACTGGTAATGACCACTTTGGATCTGATCAAATATATATTTGAAATGTTATGGTATTATTGAGAACACTTTAATTGCCTTGGATAAAACAGGTAGTTCAAAAGAGGGAAATCTGCACATACTTCTTTCTTTAACTGGCCAACATTTGCACAGTCAGCTTACCAAGCTACCATCTTTCTATTGAAGTGAAATGCGCAGCTTGGAAAGCATACTTCTCTTTTTTGCTGAGAAAAACATCATTCTGTTGGTTAATAGTAATCAGAAGTCATTGAAGTGTTTACTAGATGGCTAAGCAATGAGACTTACTAATAGCTCTTCCTTCAGAAAGGGTTATCAGCCTCTGCTTCACTTTCATGTTTTGTGTCTTTTATCTGAAAGGCACTTTTTAGGCCTACAATTCATGACAAACATAATGAAGGTCCATGCAGATTTCAGATTTCTAATCAACTCACTTAATTTGTCAATGAATGCCAACCTATCATATCTACTTAATGTATAGCATGCTTAAAATAAGCAGAACTGCAGTGTATATTAACACAAAGGGGGTATTTCACTGCCAAAAAAAGACTGCTGTACACAAGTTTTTAACAATGTGTTACTGATTCCCAAATGGTGTGTTACTGATAGGAAAACTGGCCTGCATAATGGCCCCTAGAATGTGCAATGCAAAGCTCTCTTGCATTTGTGGATCATTACTTAACTGTTTGTCTTATAGAAAACAAAGAATTCCAGACCAGGATTCAAAATATTTGGTAGCTAAAGCCTTTTGTTGCTGAGTTAGTAGGAGCTAAATCATTTGCCAAAGGATGCACAACTAAAGAAGGAATTGCAGACCTCCCAGTGCTGTAAAGACCTGCAGTTATCATAAATGAGGTTGAAGCTGTGCCTTTCATATCAAAAAGATTTGCGGCACATGAAAATGTCCTGGTTTTACTTTGGAACTTCCACATTGGCTATAACTAAGAATCAAGTTTTAGCAACGTTTCTAAAGCATAGGAAGGGCTGTTACCAAGTTGATTGTATGTTTCTAAATTTCAAAATGCTTCTATCTGAGCTTCTGACTGAATATTTGTGTCAAAGACACAGTTAAAATTTAAAAAACAAACCTGGACATTCATGTGATGTCTGAATATTTGTGAAACTAAACAGAATTACTACAGGATTATATTGGTAAAGAAAGTACCAAAAAATCTCCATATGGCATTTTCTACATGTTTTAAATGTGAACATTTCTTTGTACATATGCCATTCTTGTCAAATTGTTATGTAGTTCTGCAGTTAGTTTGAATTTCTGCAATACCATTGTGTATTGACAAATCCATACACCCTATGTATCTGGCCAGAAATATTGAAATGGTAACATAGGTTATACTTTAAGAATACTTTTCAGGTAAATATTGTTATAATTCTTCCCTTGGCAATGAAGGTTTGAAAATCAAGAGGTTTAGACACAAGCTTAAAAGTATGGTTCCAAACTTATTTACCAAAGTAATGCAAATCCTTTGTTCATTTAGGAAATTTCTCACTACATGAACTGCCTTACTGATTTGGACAGGGATGGTCACATAAGAAAAGCCAGTCAAATATAGTAGGACACAGGCCTGATTAAACACTCAGGATCATTGTGGATAAGCAAAAAGCTTACAGCAGACTCTTTCTACTCCAGGCAATTTAGCCAAGGAGCTAAACTGTCCTCTTTCAAAACACAAGAGCCACAAAAAGGCACAAGGATGTGAAGGATCCCATCAGTGCAAGGCTCTATCTGAAGTCCATACATTTTGGCATTAAACTTAGTTTTTCTATTGTCTGTGACTTGCAAGAAATTGTGTAGTGCCTTAGTACCTGGCTTCACGTTCTGTAGATGTAAAAATAATTCTTTTTCTGCTATGTATTGAGATGCATGATACTAATCCTTGTAGAACAATGTCAAAGTCTTAGACAAAAACAAATTTGAAAACGCAAAATATTATTTCAAGGACAAAAGCTTTCAATAAATTATTCAACACGTATCTTATATTCACACCACCCACCAACACAAATAATTAATGGTATTAATTATTATGTACTTATCATAACCACTTTTTTGTCATAGTTTAATATCCAAAATGAGTTGAATATGGAGATTTTTAGGAAGCTATGGTAAGCCCCACCATGTAGTAAAACTTCTAATTCAAACACCTGCCCTTTTGCAGCAAGTGTTCTTCTTGGGGTTTATGGCTGGCCAATAAATAAATTAAAAAAAAAAAAAAAGAACAAAAGATAGGAAAACTGTGAAAATTAACAGAAATGCAAACCAAGAATATTAAGCCGATATTAGAATTATCTTCAAAGCTTGCCTGTTGGTATTACTGGCCTTTAAGCATACATTTGCAAGTTACATGAAGAAAAAAACCTCTCAAATGGCTGCTCCAAACCCTAATTGTTGTAACTTATCCATGCATTCCAGCAAAAATTTTCAGTGCTCTGCAGAAATGTTTGTTCACTTGCTGCAAACCATGTCACAAATCTTCACTGCAACAGCTAATATTTTACAATTGATCAAATAAACTGGGATATGTATTCTAAATATGTGACTTAATGAAAACAACTAAAAGATTTATGCTCCATTTAATGTACTTAGCTGAAGTCTCATGGGATTGCCAAAGGAGATAAAAACTGCAACATGGGTTAATGCTTAGTTATCTTTGGTTAACTTATATAGCTTAGTAATCAAAGGACATGAAAGGAAAACCTTTGATAAAAAATAGCCTATTTTAAAATTCCACAAAAGACAGCTGCCTTTAAATTTAATACAATGTAAACTTCTATACTTCCAAACAAGAGCTCATAGCTAAACTTAATTTGCAATTTATGGACAAGAACAGTATTCTTAGTTGTTTGGTATCCTATTAAATGTAAAAATCAGTTTGGGGAGAAAAATTAAGAATGTGAAATTATAAGTAATGGTAAGAAATATACATATTTTCTTCTTGTCTTTCACTGGCTTTTGCAAGAGAACAGTGGAAAGCAAGAATCTGCAATGTAGAATGTTAGTAAAGAAAGAGAAATAAATAAATTATGAGTAAATAGCCATCTAGGTCTCTGTCAAATTCCCAATATTTTGCAAACTGAAAAAGAAGTAAAAAAAATTATTTGTTTAATCCACTGAAGAAGAGTGTTACCGATTTGTATAATTATATCCCTCTTGGGGGTGAATATGGATGTTGATGTAAAATGGTCAAGTTGTATACAACTGCTGTTACAAATGTTAAAAGTATTTAGTAAATAAGAATTACACCAGGCTGCTCCTGTGCTTGAAAGCAGGTGCAAGTCCTCTCAGGGTCCAAGGAAGACAATCTATTCTAAATCTGATTTCAGTCTCCTTAAAGGCAGTGTTTGTGCTAAACAAGACATCCAAATGCATGTTACTAAGTACCAGTGACTGAAAGACTGCCTGAGACTGGAAATTTCAGATACTAAACAACAGAGAATGTTATATTGCAAGACGAAAATAACTAATTGGAACAAGACACTTAAGGTCAGAAAAAAAAAAGGAAACAATTTCTTTATGGGTTTTTTTGCTCTTCTGGAGAAGGGATGGGCAGATTGGTGTAGATACACCTGTATCTATTTGATGTCTCTTTACTGCTTGTTCCTGCATACCTATGGATCCTACTCCATCTTCATTTTTGCATCTCATTTTCCCAGGGATGATAGAAAATTATTATTCTGCTATTAGTCCACAGTTTATTTGCCCTTGTGTTAGTGAACCTGAACTCACTGCTTAATAGTATTATGTTACTCCAAATCACATTAGTGACTGCTGAAATTTGGTGCTTCCTGTCTAATACAACTTTTGTAACGGAGAGATTCGGGAAATCCAAGAGGAAGAAAAAACTTTGTAAAAGCTCTAGGGCAGTGCACCTTGCAGTACTTGCTACAGAACTCCATAGCTGTGATTATAAAAGGATGGAGTGGAGGAAAAAATTCTTTCTGTCTGTCCAAGCAGACAAGGAGAGACAAGAGGGCATGCTGAGAGGCTGTATGAGTAACACTAGGCTTCCCCCTTGATGGCTTAATGTCAGCAGGGCTGGTCTTGTTGAAATTAATCCAGTCACAATAATGGCATAAAGACATGCATTTATACCTCTATTGACTTTTCACGTTCACAGGATAATTGTTGTAACATTTTCTTAAAGGCCAAAGACCTTTTGATGATAAATATATCTCATTACATGGAATTTTATATGTAATCATCATATGAATCTCAGTGAAATTCAATGGATGCATTTACCATATGTTAATCCTAGCATAACAAGCCTTTAACCTATGTGACTTAATTATAGGCATATCATGAGATTTACTGTAAAAAATTGTTGGGTTTTTTTCACTCACATTTGCTTTTAAAAATCCTTTCACTTCTTTAACTCTTTTGTGAATTTCCTATCAAAGAGTTCATCTTCTCTGCTCCTGACCTTGCTTGAAGGTAAATCAGGGATGTGTGATACCACTATTTGCTCAAATGTTGTGCAGATAGGCACAGCTAGAGAAGCTTCTTAATGGAACTTTTGAATAAACCTAGACCTGCCAAAGACTCTGTGTTTCATTTGAAATACCCCCCAATTCGTATAACTGATCACTTCTGATGAGATTTTTCAGTCAGCAGTGAGCAGCAGGTACATTTTCACTGTATATGAACATGACATATAGAACAATGTTTAAGCATTCCTGAAAAGGAGAAATATTGATACCAAGCTCTCTTAGTAGCCCCAAATATACATCCAGTTAGAAATGAGTAGCAGATGCAAGGAAAAAGTGAAGAAAATGGGTTTATTTAGATTTTAAAAAACTCAGTTTCAGGAGCCTATACTGTGGATACATGTGAAAATATTCAAATGTTTTCCCTGACTTCTGGAAGAAGGATGGGATCATAGAATCACAGAATGATTCAGCTATGAAGGGAAGTCTGGAGGTCATCTGGTTCAACCAAGCTTGTCAAGTAGGGACACCTAGAGCCAGTTGTACAGGACCGTCGGTGCCTAGGTGATTTTTTTAATATCTCCGAGGAGGGAGACTCCACAATCTCCCTGCACAATCTGTAATGGTGCTCAGACATCCCCACAGAAAAGTGTCTTCTTATGTTCAGACAGACCCTGCTGCATTTCAGTTTGCGTCCGTTACCTCTTGTCCTGTCACTGGGCATTATTGAAAAGAGCCTGGTTCCATCTTTGCACCCTCCTTTCACATCTTTATATGCATGATGAAATGGCTTTAATTTGCATGGAGAAAAACAGAGTGTTGCTAGCAAAATCATTCAATAATCAGAATTCTGTGGTTTTGATGGAAACCACACAGCTAGAGATATTGAAAGCTAGGTAGAAACTATCAGCTAGAGTTTGTCCATGTGACCTTCATCTGTGAAAGCTGTTATAGTGCACAGTCTCTTGAGGTGTCTTTTGACCTTGCAATTCAGTAATTCCATTACTCTTTTTAATTTCCCCATCCTATCTCTTTTGACCAGTCTCAGTTCACTACTGTCACGTGATTATAGACAAATTCCTGGGAGCCAAAACTTTTTGAAACTAATTCTTGTACCATATGGACTCTTAAAAATGTAAAGAGATTTTAGAGATTCTTTCAAACATATACTTCAATATGGCAGAAAATAAACCCCATAAAAACAATGCTTCTTTCATGAAAATTCATATGATAGTTTGAGCAATACATTTAGAATAGATACAACGAAGTCTTAATCAAATCGGGTAAAGTCCTGGCATGTACATAATTTACATGTATTCAAGTTTATAGTGCCAAGAGTTATTCAGTCACTGGGCTGTAATGATCTATATAAAGTAATTTCTGGACTATCAGTCATTGTGTCCAAAATTTTGTCAAGTATGGGAGAGGTTCCAAAGGACTGAGAATGGTAAATATAGTAACTGTTTGGTTTTGGGATTTGGTTTTGGGTTTTCTTTTTAAGCAAAAGAAGAGAACCTTTGAATTATAGTCTAGTTAAAGACAGCCAGAAAGACACACCAACAAATCATTAAACAATCCAGCTGAAAGCACCAAGAAGATAGCAAGGTGAAAAGAAAAGGCCAGCATAGATTTGTCAATAACAGATCACATGAATCTAATTTCTTTCTTTGACAGGATGACTGGGTAACAGTGTAGCAGAAGGCAGATTTGATAAATCCTGACTTCAGCAGGTCTTTCAACACAACTCTGCATATTGTTCTCATAAGCAAGAGAAATGTGGTCTGGATGATTTAGTGAAAAGAGTGTGATGAAGTGTTTGGAAAATAGCACCCACCAGAATGATTAGCACAGATTCCCTGTCAAACTGGAGTGTATTTCAAACAGAATCTTCTAAGAATCCCTACCGGTGCCTCTGTTTTACTATGATTTTCACTGACAATCTCAGTGGTGGGATGGAGGACACAGCTACGTTTTTCATACTTGGCATTTGTCCCAAGAATACGTGGAACAAGACAAGAACAACAAAGCATTTTGGCAGTTCAGTCAGAATACAAGCCATTTGTCAAATCCTGGAGAAAGCACTCACAAGTGAACATGAAATGCAGTCAATATACATGCAGAACACAAAACTTAGAGAAGTTATATGAGCAACTGTTAAAAGAAGAATAAATAGGCAAGATTAATGTAAAACAAACAAACACAGGAGGCCATAAACTAAATTGTTTCTTGCTATTGCAAAAACCTCTTTAACTGAAGGAGAGGTCAGAAGTGTTGTGTATAAGCTATTGGAGGTGCTGTTCTTGATGTTCTGTTCTCCTTGGGTATCGCTCAGACCCCAGCTAGAGTAATGTTTCCCATTTTGGTCACCACACTTCAGAACAGATACAGACAATTTAGAGAGAATCCAGAGGAAAGCAAAAAGAATGATAAGAGCTTTGGAAAACCTGACCTACAAGGAAAGGTTGAAAGAGTTGGATTTGTTTAGTCTGGAAAAGGGAAGACTGAAGGCAGGCATGATAATGTCTTCAAATATATAGAGCTTGTTAGAAAGAGTGCGGCGATCAATTATTCTTAGGGCCTGAGTGGGATTTGTAGGAGAAGAAAGCCAAATAATTTGAAGCAAAGGAGATTCAGGTTACAAGGTTTCCAACTGGAAGGGCAGTTAAGGGTTGAAACAGTTCACTGAGGCAGGTTGCAGAATCTCTTTCACTGAAAGTTTTTAAGAGCAAGTGAGATATGTCATGCTTGTTTTATGTACAGCGAGGATAGGGGATGAATTATCCTATGTCTGTAGATACCTTCCAGCCCTATATATCTGTGATTCCCATGACAATGAAGCATTGATTCCACAGACACAAAAAAGGATATTGTGGCATGTATCTATAGACTGCTTCTTGCCAGTAATTTGTATGACTGCATTGTAGACTGTACTGTGTGTTCCAGAAATTAAAGAGCTAAAATGTCCCTAGTAAAGATCTCTACTAAGCTGGTTCTTCAAATAATAAATAATGTGGGTTTATACACATGGATAAAGTGAGCAAGATGTCCTATTTACTCTTCACATAAATAAAATAAACACATTTCTCTTGGAAATACAAAAATATGGAAATATTTTGTTTCTTAGAAGAAAAATTACTATTTGTCAAACCATGAACCAGTAAGTGGCTAAAATGAACATAAAGACAATGCCCACTGGGTTGGTAGCCTCCTATCTCATTACAGTGGATGAGATACCCATAAAATTCTGTGATTTTCTAGCTGATAACAAACACCACATAAACTGAGACCATTATCGCAGTATTTCATCAATGGCAGGAATTCACTGCAGCATCTGAACCTTGGAGACTAGCAAAACTGTGCTGCCCATGTCCAGATGAGTATCTAAGCATAAACAAAGTCAGGGTGATGTAAGCCAGAATACGAACTAAGTACTGCATTGCTCTAAGTATGCAAAAGTAGGTTTTTTGCATTATCATATGAAATTTGTTAATGGCAATGAGAGCTAAACTGCTCCCACGAGGATTGCAGTGGAAGAATAGTGTACTTTGGTAAATCAGCACACAGGGATGTCAAATTCTTTACACTCACAAGTCAGGGCCCTCAAACCATGTAATTGGCTTTAAAACATGCCTTTACAGTTTCTTACAGTGTTTGTTTCATTTGCTTTCTAGGTTTTAAGCCTGCAGTGTGGACCCAGACCACATTTTCAGCCTTTTTTCAACCACAAAAGTCATTGGCTTTTTAACTTTTGTAGGGAGGAAAATAAGTAATGAAAAAAATACATTTGCAATCAAATCTCTAGCCAATACTAGTTTCTGTTATGATTTACTTTTTTTCCAGATATAGGTGAACTGCTTTGGCCAGCATGGTGATGCTGGTGAGCCTGGATCTGAGCACTAGAACACAAGCTCTAGTGCTCAGATCCAGCAACTACATTGCTTTATTGTTAGTACACTGCCTCACAAAATTTTCACTTCATGCTGTGTAGTTTTCTTTGTGACAACACCTGCACATGACTTATATTACAGCACAAGTCAAGGACCAGCCTCAGCAATAAGCAAAAGAGAAGCCAGAATTCCTATGTATGACCAATTGTGCACTTTTTTCTAAGTTTTACTTCCATTTGCCAAAGAGAGAGAAAAGCACACAATATGTGTTCATCTCCAGCCAAAATTAAGTGACCAGAACCCTTCAAAATCCAGGTGCCCTCTGCTTCATTTAAACTGCATGTAAATAAACAGAAGGAAATCCTGGTGCCACTAAACTCCTGACAGTATTTCACCTATGGATTTTCACATGAAGCTTTATTGAACAGGAGGACTGCTACTGGGAGAAAGAATAGCAGTTAGTCCAGAAAGGAAGGAAAAAGTCACTTTTGGCTTTTTGCATGCTATGCCATGCTACGTCCATCTGTGATGGGAAACAGAGCAAACTGGATGCAACAGCCTTCACACAGAAAATAAGAAAATATGGTGAATAAATACAGGAAGATATTTACATCACATATAACAATATAAACATATCAGTAAGCAGTATTTATATGTGTAGATCTAGATAAATGTCCCATTTAGACATGTATTCTAATATAGATAGATATATAGGTAGAGATATAGATACACACACACGCAAACACAAATAATGGGTTATATTTATACTCCTTCTTAATATCCAGGACACCTCTCCCATCAATGGCAGAGCTGAAGCCTTTCTTGAAACCTGTTTGAATTTTCCCTTTACTGTAAGGACAATAAATTAACTTTAAACTAACCTCTAATTTGGGATTTCATCTCATACAAAGTAAAGTCAAAAGCCAGCAGGTTACTAGTGGAGCATTAGAGAACATGGTATCTGCACTGATACAGTGGGTGGGGAGAGGAAGCTATTAACATGTCTGCAACACTTCGCTTTATACACAACTACCCTGCTTTTAACTCCAGCCTTGGTCGCTGAGGTCAGGCAAGACAGAGCTGAGTAATAGTGTCGCTTTCCTCCTGCCTTCAGTGCTCACCCCGGCGCAGCACGACAGCCAGCGCTGGAGGGGGTGGTGTAACACCTCGGCGGGCGCCGGAGAATCGCTCATTGCAGCTTTTCATTAATGGTGGATACTAGGGAAAGAAGTGTCACACTGCCACAGCTAAAAGCTGCTGAAAAGAGAGCTGCTTAGCCATTCATGAAACACTGTTATGTTAACACAATAATGAATAGGACAAGGTCCCTCATTGTCAAGCAGGTGGTGGACTTTTACTCAGCATGAAGGGACCTGAGTGCCCAAATTGCTCTAACAGAGTGTAAAGAAGCTCACAAAACATAGCTGTCAACTCATTATTTCAAGTTTAAAATATAAGTATGTGTGATGAAATGCTCCAACAGAAATTGAATCTTCAGAAGTTTCAGTTCATAAATGCGTCCTCCAGACTGATGTATGCAGAGGGGCATTCATATAAAGTTATAAGCTAGTGGAGCATGAAGCATTCATTCAATCATGTCATTTTTGAATATGAAATAACAGCAGATTTTTTGCAGAAAAAATCTGAAAATCAGTTTAACCTTTCCCCATCACTATGGCTGTATTTGTACCTGTCATTCAATAGAAAAATGAACACCAGAGTAAGGGGCTTTTCTCAAGTCCAGTCAGTCCACAGCTCACCAGCAAAGAACGGGGCAGTGGAGTGAGGGCTGTAGGCAATGCCTACCACTGCTACTTTCCTCCAGCTTCATAACTTTCATGCTCAGCACATTAGCATGGTTAAGAATCCAGCGCTTCCTAGAGAAAATTTTCAACAGGGAAACAATGGGAATTTTGCCCCTAAAGCTGAGTATTTTGGCCATAGGTACTGCAGTAACTGGAATACATGACTTAGAGAAATCTGGGCCAATATAGCACCACAAAGCTGAGTCTATCTCTTAGCCTCAGGAATATTCCTAGACCAAGAAGAAGGCTATCCGTCTCCAGCAGAAGAGCTTGAATCCTGAGTTCATGATGCTTTTTCCTTGTATGCTGAATCCAAAATGCTTTTCTATCACTCTTCTAGGGTAATTCAGATTTCCAGAATTGGAAGGTAAGAGATGTTAATTTTACAGGTGATCTTTCTGATTCATCCAATTGTAAATCCTTTCAAGATTTCAAGCAATTCAAGATCCAATTTTCTCTTCCTAATACAGTTTTTTTTAAATCAAATATAACATTGGGTCATTTTCCTTCATAGAGATCTGAATACACCACCCTTAACTAATGGGATAGAAAACTTGATGCTAAATGCACTTGATATAACTAAATATATCAATCCTGCTTACAATGTAATTATTAATGTAATGGATAAAAAAACTAAAACCACAAGAAATTTTGTAGAAAATATATCTAGGACTTCAATGGCATTCTGAAATGGGAGAATTGATGCATATTTGCATTAAATATAACAATTAATGCAGAACCTCAATATCTCTTTTTTAATTAATGTTTTTTACAGGAAAATGAAACATAAATTTGATTATGGTATATGTGGGATCACTTCTTTATAGAGAAATTTAAGACAATAGAATTATAGAATCAAACTATTAAAAACATGACAAACATTTCTAAAATGAAAAAAAAACCAAAACCCTACAAAAAATAAATTAATAGAACAGCTCAGATATAATCTATCAAATCCAAAATGTTTCACTCAGTCATTCTTCCTGAAAACAGAACTTTTCCTTCCATCACTCCTGCTATTTTATTTTCTCTACAAAAATAATGCAGCATATAATGGAAATGGTAAAAAATACCACAATGACGCTAAAAGAATTTCAGGGGTGTCACAGGTTGCCCTGTGCAAAGAACTGCCTATAAAAAAACAGGAAGGAGTATTAAACCAGAGGATTGAACCTCCAAACAAAACAGATTCTTTCCTGTAGACAGGAACAGGTAATTCCTCTAATGTACCCATGTGGAGCAGATTTTCCAGTTCCTTACTCCTACAGTTTCCTAGCAATTCTGTTCAGTTTGGTGAACTCACAAATAAACTGGAAAAGGATGTAACAACTGGAGTGTTTGCTTAGCCTTTTTAAATTAGAAATTTATTTTGAACAATGATTCCCAGCTTTAAAATCAGGCAAGAGACTTGTCAATAATACCAGATGATTCGTTTTACTTTCTCTAAAGAGACTATGGATTTAGACAGACATTTGTCAAAGATGGTACACTGAGAAGCAATTACACATTCAGTAAGGACTTCATTCAAAACACACAGGCAGAGCTGATGCTTAGTGAGACATCTGAAATACTGCATCTGCTTTTGATAACCCAGTGTGAGGACACTTATAAACTTCAATTTAGAACCTCCAGCTGGACATGGTGGAGAATTTCCTGCATAAGCAAGCTGAGCTCCTCCAACCTGAAGGGGCAATTCCAGGCATCTAAGAGCCTCCTACCAGCACCTGCTAGGAGGCTAGGCAGTTTCCATCTCTTTGTTTTTCAAGAACAGACCAGATAGAGCCCTATGCCCTAACATAATACATACAATATTATAGTTGTGTACTCCAACTATCATTGTTTATACTGATGATCATATTTTCTTGGTTGAATTAATAGGAATCTTGAATCAGTGTAAGCCTAAGGAAATGCTAAAAAGTTTGTCCCCACTTCATCCACAATATCAACAGAGTTGCAGGCTGTGTTAGAGAGTGATGCAGTGCATCACTGGCTGATTTGACCCCTGTTTCTCTCTGTGGCTAGACAGAAGACAATATAACAGGAAGACTGATTTAATCATGAAGACTGATCTTCCTCTCATATTCCTTCCTCTCTCATATTCCTTCTTCTACATCTCACATAGTCACCCAAGAACAGGAGGATTCTGAGTTAGTTGAACATGAATTTCACTGTGATACTTCCTTTTGTTTAACCAGCAGCATTCCTAAAGCACAGCACACAGATTCTTGGAAGATGCTTCACTACTTCAGTGTAGCAGTGGGATTTGAGAAGCTTGGAAGGTCCTGCATAATGTCTTGTTGTGCTAGTAAAAGAAAACAAACTTTTCCTTCAGAGACAAGAACTATTGAATTAGGTCCAAAGACTCCTATTTGTTCTGTGGGTCAATTCTCTATATTCATTGCACCTGGAGTTCCCAGCAAGAGAGAGGAATCAGTCCTGAGTTTGAATGTATGAAGAATTTAATAATTTGTATAAATGTTTAAAAATTAAATTTTAATTTTCTTTGTGAACATTTAATTTTCAAAGTTGTCTTTAATAGTTACACTTCAGAAATCAATTAATGGGAAGAGTGTCAGTTAATAGGAACTAGAGAATCAGTGCAATGCACATCTGAATTCACTCACTGTGGAGTCAGTCACAGTTTACAGCTATGAAGATTAGTACACAATCTGGCCATATTTTCTTTTTCACAGTCTTCAGCTAAAGAATGACAGCATGGCCATCTTCATGATTTTAACTGAAGTTGTTTCTTCCTTGTATCTCACCTCTGTACACATTTGGAGTCTGTACACAGTACTGGAGTCTTGAGTATCAGGTGTGTTCTTGCAAGACTTCAAAGCAGTACTTCTCACTACAGACCTGGGCCACGAATGTGAAGTGCAGAAACACAGGCTGCACACATTTATAAACACCTGGGCTTCAAACAGCCCCCCATCAGGGCATTTATCTTTCTAATAAGCACTCTTTAAATGCCAGTTATTAAAATGAAAGAAATAAAAGACCTTTTGTTCCTTCATTGAAAATACTATTGATACTGGAAAATCCTTTCTGTGGTGGAACAATTAATTGGAAAGCAATTGATTGTATTTGGTCACTGTTTCAGAATGCAAAAATCCCCACATTTTTTCAACTCCGAGGCTGTTTTTAAAAAAGCCAAAACCATAATTTTTTAAATATATTTTTGAACATGCCAGCAACATGAACTTTTTTTTTCCTAATGGTAACAAAACAAGGAATTTCTACAATATGGATAAAGTAAATGCTAACTATCAATAAAATATAGGCCTCACAGGGACATGACAAGATGAATATTTTTACAAGGCTAAGGTGTGATACACCTTAAATATGGCAAGCCTTGTGAAAGAAAAGCCATTATAAAGAGGGATGAAGAGTTTTCCATACAGAAATGTTCTAAAAAGCTTGAAACACATTTCAGAGTAGCTTGCATCAGCAATGCACCCTCACTTAACTTCATAAATGGCTGTGTGTACTTGAGAATTCATGAACATATTCTGCTGGGTCGTCAATCTATTTAGGTTTTCTGTTGGATCAGAACTTTGTTCCAGGCATCATATTGAGCTGGGGAAGAATCCTACATACAGACTGGCCTAGATAACATTATTTTCATTTTAGGTCTCTCTTCCACCCCTTGCTTCTCAGGCCAGCATGATTTTTCATGACTTAGATGTCAATAAGCACTCCACTGGGGCTTGCTTTGCTGAAAAATCAGAATTCAAAGCAGGAACAAATCTGGAGGCAGTGTAATGGTGGAAGATATTGTAGTATAAGAAAGCAATCCCTTTTTCCTCCTTGCCTCATGCATTTTAGTGGGTTCCATAGAGCCTCAGCACTACTTGATGGTCACAGGTTAGCAAGGTGCATGTGGCTGAAGTGGAGGAAAACTCGGTAGGCAGGGAAACGATAGTATAGAAGGAAGAGTTTTGGTGCTGATGGTTTCCCTTGACTAGCTGAAATGGGCAATAATGGAAAAGACGTATGGGATAATCTACTGCCACACAGTCTCATACACATTAGTACAATTATGACCAAGTTGCAGCACACCTGTCATGCCTACTCCTTTCTTTTCATGATAATGTATTACAAGACTTTGTGGTAATAGCTAAAAAATAGAAAGTAATTTTCTAAACCATTATGATTTTGAATACATTACCCCATCTCAAACTCATTCCAACATCACTGCAGATTTAAAGGAAAATAGGAATTTTAACTGCACACTGAATACAGGAATGTAGAAAAATAAAAATAAGGCAACTGACCACTGTCATAGTGGCACAGATAGAAACCCTGCCCCTTAACTTTTGTTATGTAAATTTCCTGCAATAGATCACGGCTTAAATTTCTTGCTCAATTACTCACAGTAAATCAGGGACATTTAGGCATCATTTAGGCATATACATATTGGATACAGACTTGTGTCCCAGATTTTTCTAGAATGACAGTAGACACTTCCTGGGCATGAGATTTAAAAAATAATTAGAGGATATGTGAACCCATGCCTTACAAGTAGGAAAGTATATCATACAAAATATATGTGAATCAGGATAAAAGGTCCTGTGAAATAGATTGCATTCTGGTATAGCAGTTCAGTGAAAAACTATTTTGAAAGTTAGTTTAGAAAATAATTAAATGTAAAGTCATTTTAATATACAAATGTCTGACAGGAACTTGAAGTCCAACCTTTAACCCTGAAAAAAAAAGATAAAATATATTTAGATTAAAAAAGGATTTGAATTTCTCTAAAATCCACAGAAAATGTTACCATTTAGTAATGACATTCCCTTTCCATTTGACCCCAGCTTGACATGCTGAATTGCTCTGAACATCCACCACCATGTACAGAAAGTCTTACTTCTTAACTCTTGCCATTCTAATTTGCACACAAAAGTACATTAAAAGGGATGTTAAGGCTGTGACATAGAACAATAAAAGCAGAAAATTCATAAGTAATTAGGAAATATACTATACAAAATGTTCTCCAGTGCAAAAGGGCTGCTAATACATCACAGGCAATAGAGTTCTATGAGAAAACAATGGAGTTTTCTGATACATAATGCCATATTTCCATTTTACAGGGAATAAAAGAGTAACTGCAGCTAGTAAAGAGAGACTAGAATAGCTATGTATGCTTATAAAATATTATGGCTGATTCAGAGACAAAGTCAGCACCATTCTTTCAGAGGTGTAGATATCCAAAGGAGTGCCTAAAAATGTTTTAGACCTCTATTCTCCTATGCAAACTGTGTCTCTGAAAGCATCAAAGGCACCTTCAATACTTTCCTTCATCTTTCTTCTTTTTTTGCCCCAAATTCCACTGAAATCATATGGAGAGAAACAGAGATCAAACAGTAAAAAGGTGAAAGCTCTTGATTCTTCCTGAGGATGGGCAACTGTCTGCTCTCCTCCAAGGAAGGCTGAATGCACTAGACTGATGTGAACAAAGACTTAGACCTACTTCACTAAGCTGAACAATTGCAGCTTCCCACAGGTTTCAGGCAAGGGCAGGGGTAAGCACAAAAATGCTGGCAGAAGGATGGCTCTGGAAGTAGAATGGGGTTTGTTATTGACCCACTGATACCAGTGAGAGATAGAGCTACATCATGCACCTCTGAAAAATGGCATTGAAATCTCTTTGGGAATCTGCTCTGAAGAAGGGGGAAAGGAATTGTTTTACATATCGAACACCCAGAACAACTGTAAGTGCTAAATAATGTAGCAGCATGTTTCAGGGCATATAAACTCTGCTGAAAGGGGAATAAGTCGATAATAGCATTAGGTACTTCTGGTATTATCTATCAAGGTATGAGTCAAATTTCCCTGAAAATTTTAAATACTTTAAGGCAGTGGTTTTTTGTTTATATCTCCAAGCCTCATTTTGCTAGCTCCTTTCCCAAAGGTCTTTCCCAGATACTTTCTCAATGCCAAGCTCTCAGAGTTTCTGCAGATGTAGCCCTGCCACAGTGTAAGACTCTCCAAGTCAGGTCTGCCATAGTCACAGTCCGTGTCTCCTCCAGAATCACCTATTTGTCCTGCATCCACAATGGTGACCCAGTAAAGGAACCAGAGACATCAATGGAAAAACACAATGACATTTTTTTAACAGATTAGTTCAGAATCAGCACACAGACAAGGAACAAGCAGTCGAGAGCTGGTGAAGGGAAGGCAGAGCCCACCTAGATGGGATTATGACACTGTAGAACTGGGCTCTGAGTCTCATCTTTTCCTGCATTTCGGCTATTTCCTGCCCTTGCATAAAAATTTCAGTACAAAAAAGGTATTAGTACTTTTTTTGTACATGCATTTTGTTAATATATTCTGGTTAGAAACATGTCTGTGATTAGAAGGCAGAATGCTAGCTATATAAAGGATTTAAATGGTTAAATTTATGGACTGCATTCCATTAAAGATGGTGGTTACACACTCCTTTTTCAGAGGAATCTGGCTCAATCTAAAGCAGAGTTGTCAGCATTTCTTGATGGTATTTTGTATTTTTTAATGGAAATTGAAGAACAATGGAAAACATATTCTTTTTTTGTGTTTTTCCTAAACGAACAAATCAAGCTTATGCTGATTTATACATGGCATTCAGTTCTTGCAAGCATTCAGGTGATAACCTAGTATTTGTAAAAAATACAGTTATGAAATTATTGTAGAAGAAGCAGTTTTCTGGGAATAAATATCAGAACTGTATTCTTTTTATTTACTGTTTTTGAAATCACATTTTTCCTTCACTCTTTTTAATATATCATTTTTTAATTTTAAAAATGTCTTCCAGTAAAAGAGCAGAAAAAGATCACATTAAGTCAAGTGAAAAATCTCAGTCCTTCTACCAGCTGGAAAAAGCAAACAGCCATCTGCCTCAAAATGGAAGCCCAGTGAAGGCAGAATTCCTAGTACTTGCAACAGGATTCGGTGTCAGGTACCAGCAACAATTCTCTTAAGAAAACAATAGAGGTAAGAGGAAACATTTCCCCCTAGATGTTAATAAAAGAAATATTTTGCTGTGATCTTTAATATGTTAAGTTGTAAGATGCTTTGTAAATACTGACTGCCCCAAATTTGGGAGTCAAATTTTCCTTTTCCTTACAATAAATTTCCTTCACATTATACACATTTAGATTTCTTCTTCCCAGTAGTCTCCCTTTGTAGAATTTTGACTGAATCCAGTAAAGCAATAAAAACCTAATTAAACACAAGCAAGGAAATACACATAGTTAGCTCTAGGAACACATCTCTTCATTAAATGCTTCTGGAGTCCTTTCTGTGTCCCATATGCCTATGTGCATCGCACTTATCATCCAGTTTGCTTTCTTCTATCACTCTTACATCTCCTATACACACAAGGTCTCTGATGCTATCACTCTGATATCTCTTGTTCTTTCACTTTAAGGTCTCTTGTTCTCTCACCCCTATCTCCTGGTATAGCAGGTTTCTCCAAGTTTCACCCACTACTAAAGTCTGTTGTTGTCTGTTGTGTACTGTTATTACAAGTGTGAAACAACTAAAAAATGATGTATTTTGTCTTAAAGATAAAGCAATTTTGTTATTTCTTTGCCTACATTTCTAACCTCTCTATGACCCTTTGTATCATTTCTTGTTTCTTGCAATATCTCTCATCCAGTTTAGTACACAATAATATTGTTAACATGCTGGCTGCTGCTTCATCTTGAGATCATTAATTACACTACTAAAGCCCGGAGCTACTATTTAAGAGTACCGCTGCCCTCCACAGGAGAGAATGACAGACTGGATTGTGTCCAAAACACCGTGTCTGTAGAGCCACACCTTACAGAGAGTCTTCATTTCATCTGGAAGAAACCATCAATCATCGGTGCTCTAAAAGGACAGAAACGTGACAGTGACATGTTCCATGTATGGGTGAGGTCACCTAGGGAATGAAGATTCTCAGCAGCCCTGCCCATTTATTCTCATTAGCAAGTGTCCACTGGCTGTTGTTTCCCTTTCTGCTTCTGGGTAAAACACAACACATGAATACTCCCTCCTTAACTTTGCTGCTTGATCAACAGTAGAAAAGTAAATCCTTTGCCCTTCATCTTGTGAAACATCATGCAAATACTTTTTATGTGTTTCCTCCTTCTCTGTTAATCCATATCTCCCACAGCAAATATTTCTTCTTTCTGTGAAAGCCTTCCACTTTGGAACCTCCTCACTTGCAGACTTTCCTTACTCTAGTCAAAAGCACTTGAGTCTTAAAGCCAATGAAGTAATTTAGTGGATCATTTGCCCTGTAAATCTAAATCTAATCTAAATGTATACTACACTGAGAGACCTACATCTTCTTCCTCTCAGATTTACCTTTACCAATGACTATGAAGTGTCCCAGTCTCCTGTAAAACTTACTTTTCAATAGCTGCTACTGACCCAGATGAACAGAACAAGAAAGTCCTCAAAGCTTTCCTAGTGCCATTTAGTCTACTGAACTGCATCCTTACTTTGCTGGTACATGGTCTTGATTCACCACTACCCCCAGTCAATTATACTGAAGTATGGTAAATGCTGAAAAAATGAATTTGAAAATAGTAAGTAGTTTGCACAAGGTAACATTTATTTGGGAACCTGAATGTTTTTCTCTTTATCTAGAAACAACTGATTAACTGCATTACAAAAGATCAGTTCCCAACACATAGTATTAGGACTGGCCACATCACTCTCATCAACATTAACAGATGTGCTCATCTATAAACTCAGTCCTTTACCTTTACAGGTGGTGAAGTATTCTGAGATAAGACAATCACAGAGGGAAAGTGAGTAATATTCACTCCTTCACTTCTGGTTTTGCCTGGAGTGATTCCAACATCAGCAGTGAGTTGTCTCTTTTTTTGTTTCCCTATAAATAAACACGAGAGTGGCCAGTTTTACTTCTCATTATTTATAAATAACAATGTGAAGTGTTATCTCAAAAGGGAATTTTGGTAGTGAAGTAACGTATCCTTTACAAGAAGGATTTATAACAGGAACATATATAGAAAGAAACTATACCCTTGGTATTGTAATTACGCTTTTAAAACCCGATAATTCAGTGTTATTTGTTTTTCCTTTCTTTGATGAACTGATAAATGTCACTTGAATATTTGCATGAGCACTCAGTAGAGAAGCTAGTTTTCTTCAAAAGAAAATAGCACACACACTTATTTCTCCTCTGCTGTACATAAATTCTAAATAGTACCTTGGAAGAATTATGAAATAAAAATGGATGTTTTTAAAGGCATTTGTGCAGTCTGGGGAATAAATGATAGAATTTTCTTATATTTCTCATATATGCAGATAACAGATACATTTAATGCAAGAAGGAAATAGAATTTTAATAGAATTTTTAACTAAAGATCTTGAAACAAAACTAGACATACATTTTAATTGAATTTCTGGCTCAAATTACAGCAAACCATTATAAATCATTAGGAATCAGTTTTAAAACTGCTTTCACTTTTACCCGTATTACAAACACAGAGGTAAGCTTTTACAGCTACAGATAAGTGTTAATAAATTACCCGAATTTCAAAATTAATGGCTGCCCGGCTGCTTTGGGGAGATATCATTGTGTTTCATGAATATTTTGATTTTGTGATTAGATCAAAATGCACTGAATTCCTAAACAGTCATAACTAAGGTCTGCTGATCATAAACTGTTCTTTTTTTAATAAATTATATTCCTCACAAATCTGCTGATATGGAATAATTAGAAATTGGTTGCCTGCATTTACTGTAATATTTGCATGACTTTAGATCTCCACCTACTGATCTAGTGGCTGGCAGGAAATGTACATTTTGTACATTTCTAAATATACCTTGCCTGCAGAGATAATGGTTTATATTGTGATGTTAAGAAGGTTTTTATTTGCAAAAAAACAAAGAGGTGTCACTTGCCAGTTCTGGAAGACATTGATTAGGCTGTTTGTGTCATTCCTATTCAGAACTTATTATTTACAGCTTTCCTGTTTCCTTTCCTTTGTAGGAGATAATGATCTGTCTCCTGTAAACTGCTTAAAGTGTGCCTATTTTCTCTTTTTTTTTTTTTTAGGGAGTCTTGAAATACATTTTATAGAAGGCAAGCATATTGAAATGGAATGTAAACTGGAAAATACAGCATATTAATCGAAAATGATATCTTTCAGTATAATCTTTAAATTAAGTGGCATACAAATATTTATAGTTAGGGAAAATGAAAATTGCAAATCCATTTTTCATTGTGGAAGGCACATGCATCTGAATGTGATCCTGTAAGACATATACATCCCACAATTAAATACACTTATATTTTGGGAACTATTCATTTTAACAGTACTGTACATGGGCATATCTGTTTTTTGCTACAGATCTTTATTGAGGGAAGGGAGTGCTCATTGCTGTCTAGCATTCAGGTCTCAGAATGGCCTAAGCACACAGTGTCCCCATGGATGCTTTATAACCATGTGCTTCAGGACACATTTCAAATTTAGAAAGGTGGATTCATTTTTTTTTGCCACATACTGTAGAGATTTAACATAATTGTGAATGTTTACTGCATTAACATGAACAAATATTAAAATCAATGCATCAAAGGGGTAGGCTGTAGTCTAGTATATAATATAATTAGATAGCAGGGCAAATGTATTTGGGATAGGCACATGCTAAAATAATCCTCCATTTCAAGAAAAGCAAATAAAAATTGTTACCATTGCCATGGCTTTGTAATGTGAATGATAGATCAAGGAAAACAAATTGATGACAGGCAAAATACTCAGCCAGTTCACAAGACCTATAATTTATTCTAATGATTTCTGAAGAAAATTCTATTTAATTTTGAAAAAAAATTGATCCCTCTCTCTATTCCATCCCCATTGCTACTGTAGTTGTTTTTGCAGCCCAATGAACAGATCTTATTCCCACACTGGACAATTAGTCCTGTAAACTAAAAGATACATAAAGTGATCAAGGACAAAGCTGTTAATTGCTCACAATCATGCTCTTTTACCATTTCAGTCCAGCCTGTGTGGTATTTATTTTATGGGTATTTATCCCATTTGCCCTGGTAGTGTGACCTACTCGCATTATAACTTAATACTGAGTTTCATTACCAAGGTATCCTATACCAATTTCAACTCTCCCCCAAATAAAATCTTTTTTCTTTTTTAAGATGAATGAAATAAGTGTAGAACAAGTCCAGTGCCTCCACTTGTGGAATCATGTATTGATTGATTGATTGATTGATGCTTCATCATTAGCCCTTAAACCCAGAAACATTAGTGTCTATAGAAAGTGCTCCTGCAATTGTGAAAAACCTAATCGTGTGCTATTCCTTTTTCACGGGTTGTACTGGATAACAGATTCCTGGTTTCTACGTTGGAAACCTGGCACTTTGGCTGAAGTCCATGGTTCAGAGCGTGGTGATGTGTTGGCCCTTCTTCAAAACATTGTTTTTAGCCCATGAGTAATTTCTGGTCAGAAGCAAACCCAAAGGGGAGGGTAGGAAATGTGGAGAGCCTTCTCTGTCCCCACAGGTTGGGCACATTGCCTGGGCAAGGGGGAATGTGACCCACAGGAAGCAGAAAAGAACGGGCTCTCCGAGCACCAAACAAGGTACTTTAGGTGCCTAAACTGGACATCTTTGGTTCTCACAAAGGTTTCTTTGGGAAATTTTCAGACAGGAAATCAACTTAGGCAGCCTGAAGTGTGCTCTAGAAGAGTCATTGTCCTCATTAGCTATATTGGAAGCTGAGAAATGGCAATTTGGTGTGCAAATTAGGCATCTAAAGTTGGCCAAGGAACATACTAGTAAAAAGGTACTAGCAGTTTTATACTAAGTATAAAAAATAACAAATAACTGTAGAAAGACAGCACACAATGCAAAATATTAATAATTGAATTGAGGTAGGGTTGTGTTTCTTTGTTTCATTTTGGTTTTACCTAAATTTTTAAATTAGAATCTGCAAAATAATCTGGAAAACAAGACTGAAGTTGGAACAAATAAATAACCAGAACGTCTGACATTTGAGGAATATTTGTTGTTCTGTGGAACAGAGACCCATAGAAAGAAAATTTCATGGCCTAGAGGGAGAAAAAATATGTTTTACTTTGAAAGCTATGTTTGACCAAGATATCCTTAAAAAGTACTATGTAGGACATGAGAGCTGCTATGGTTACAGCAGTGAAGATTGTTTTATTTGAACCTAAAGATTTCTGTGAGAATCCTAATTCTACCCTTAGCGGATATAGCTAACTCCCATTGATGTTAGTTCTTCATGGGACAAAGTTTGGGCTGGAGGATTGTTAACTGCTATAATTCTTATGAAAAGAGAATATACATTTCTTCCTGCAAAGAAATAACAAGGGATAATCTGAAGTGCTCTAAGCCACCATCAGGAGGAAGAATTATTATCTTTTCTTTTCACAAGGAAAAAAGAACCTACATTTAAGCTAATATTGACAGATCTCTGCAGACCAGAAGAGAAACAATCCCACAGCCTAAGCAAAGCAAAGAGATCAGTCTCTGACATCCATTCAGAGACCAGCTGCTGGTGAAAGAGAACAGAGGAGTCAGGAGCAGGAGGAACAGATGTGTCTGATGAGATGTGTGCAGGGCATATTCCTGGGTCCCAGTAAGTAGGCCCAGCTATTTAGTAGATTTTGTAAAGTACCTTTTGTGTGGAGAATAAATAGACTAAACTATGATCCTGAAGATTTCAGGATCATACATGGCATAAGAAACTTGGGGAGCATCAGTGTTCTGCTGCTGAATTATTTGTACCTGCACATGTTTGCCTTAGCGATAGTGACTTCAAAGCGCTGTGGTGACAGTCATTCTGCATAATGCCAAACAGCCAAGCCTGTTTTAACAAGGGGGCAGGATTACATTTTCAACAGTTCTGGTACTATTTGCTTTGTGAAAATGCTTAATTGTATGTTAAATTGACTGTAGACATGATCTATTAAAGCTTGGTTTTTCAAGGGTACCTCAGGGAGTTAGCGCCCACCTCCCCATGACACATCATGTGATTTGGGCAGGGAATTCCCTCAGGCTCATGTGAATATCCCAGCCTCACTACACACTTCTGAGCAGATGTGGTGAGCATTGTCCTGACTCGTGAGCTGATTAGTCAATATTTATATTGTGTTCTGCTGGCTGGAAAGTAGGAGAGAAGTGCTAACTGTTGTTGTTTTTATTACTGATTTACAACACGAGGAAGCTGTGGAAACCTCTCCTATGAATCACAATCATGTTCACACAGTTTGTGTTAAAATATCCAGCCTCAGGAATACGCTTGGCAGTCTTTGAACACTATGCAGTTACATGTGTTCATGTCTCCTGCCCCTGAGTCACAGAAACTGCACATGTGTGACTGAAACTAGGAGCATCATACCCTTAAGTCAGGGAAAAAAGGGCCCAATATGTTTGCTTGGGTTGCAGTGAGATGCAGTGTAAGGGACAGAGAGACAAAATCTCTAGTTTTCCTACCAGTACCTAAATTGCAGGACTAGTTCAGTGTATAGTCAAAACCAAAGTTAGTCTGTGTCATGCAGACTTTGGAGAGGTGGGATTTTGCTTATAACTTTCCTAAATCCATCCTCAAGAAGATGACTGGTCCTCTTTTTGTCTTCCATTCCTATCTGATCATCCAGAATCTTCTTTCTTCCATCACTGGTGTGCTCTGGTGTGCTCTTCACAGCAGACCTCCCTGGATGTAGATGTGATCATGAAAAATGATGTGGTCAAGAGACTGGAAAGATTGCTTTCCACTTTTGGTCTGTTTGGTAAGGACCACAAGGGAAGGTGCAGTTAGGATTATAAGAGTAGGAAGTGCTTGTTAGGAGACCTGGAATTACTGAGTATGTTGCTACTGCAGCTCCCTGAACATAAAGATGAAAGACACCAATTGCTAGAGGTAAACTGTACGACAGGCAACATTTGGCATGTCAGAAGTCTATCTTAATTTGCCTTTATTCCATCAGACCAGAGGACAGCAATGTTCAGAAATGAACAAGGCATTTGGGACAGGCTGCAAAAAGCCAATCTCCACTTAACACCACTTATGTGGTACTAAGACTTTCCAGTTCTCACTGGAACCAGTTTATTTCCTGATGTGTGTGGAAACATTCCTGTCATCATCAAGTTGAAATAGTATTTCTTCTATTCAATTCCATCCTTGTGCCTGATTTTGGGCTTATTAGTGCACACATTACTACTATGACACAGAAAAGCAAATTTATTCTACTGTGTGTAAACCAACATGAATTTAGAAAATGAAACCTAGCCTATGCATATTCAGACACTTTGTAACCAAGTAAGAGTGTTCCATGAAACATAATATTGCATCACACATCCTTGTCTTTTTAGAGTAGCCACTGACTATGGCTTCTTAGAAGATGGATCAATTATAGTTCTGCTGAAATAGGCAGATGTGCAAAATACTGGTTCCTTACCTGGATTCTGACTCACCAGAATGGCAACTGGATATGGCAAAAGCAATGATTCAGTTGACAAAGGGGAGCATTACCTATGAATATTTATTCATACTCATATGTATGGTAAATTTCTTCAAACTGCAGCTGGAATTATGACTGACATGTGAAAAAGAGCTTACATATCTGAAACAGGATGAAGTTAGGTGTAAAAAATCAAGAGGAATATCTTTAAATATCCCTCTTGAAATATTCAACTCAAGAGAACAATTAAGCCCAAGAGTAGGCCCCCAAGGCACACCTAGAGGCACCTCATCCTAGAGGCACCTGTGTTATTTATGAGCTGGGACGTGTGCCCACACAACAAAGAAAGTGCTGTGAAAAACATACTTTGGAATTCAGATGCAATATAGATGCTTTTGAAGATCATTCCTCCTGATGTCAAGGGTAGTTCCCAGCTCCTGTGCTACTGTATAGTGTTGTGCAGGTGTCCATTAAGATCCAATGGATATTGCAGAGGTAAGGGCATCCCTACTTATTCTCTTGCTGCTGTCCTCCCTATGGAACTTTTCTGCCTGCAATGTGGGATTGGGAGATCACCGTCCCTGACTGGATTCCTTCTCCCTTTGATTTACTGCTTGGCCTGTTTCGGGGCAAGCACTATAGACCAACATTTTCAAAATTAAGCAGGTCAACCAGACACTTCAACCCATGTAAGTCACTTCAAAGAGTGGACAGATTCTACATCGTGTAAGTGCTACACCTTTCATAAGATTGATTTGGAGGTATCTGTGCTTAGCAGCTCTAAAATCTAGGCCATTTTTATTTAGACTCCTAAAGCCAAAATAAAATACTTAGCTTTAGGCAACTTCATCCTGAACCTTGGTCCTAATCTCTTTTTTAATACTCTGCTAAGTAGAAAGATGCAAATAGTTACTGTGTACATAAATCAGTGTTGTTTCAAAGATTAGTTAGGGCTAATGTTATGCAACGTTATGTGTTAGGGTAAATGTTATGCAACACATTAAGCATTTCCATTTTTATTCTGTAAAGACAGTGGAAATAAAAGACAATCACTTTTATCTAACTTTTTCTGTAACTCACATTACAGTATTATTCAAGTGTACATTAAACTTAAGTTTTCCATATGGGTTGATTCTCTCTAGAGAGAGTATGAAATTGCTGTGGGATGGTTGCTCTGGATTGTGGTAATTTTGTTTTATATTTACAAGCTTCTTTAGGTTCCTGTTAGATAATTCAATGAAGAAGTTGTTTTCCACTAACTAAGGAGAAATTTAGTGAAGTTGATGTGGGGAAGATCAATAAAAACCTTTACTTGTACTGAGAAACATTGCCATGAACTGCCATACTACATGTTGTGCTCTCTCAGTTCAGGGCTCTTTCAAGGCTCTCCCTGACTGGCTAACCCACCCCCTTTTATCCCAGTTACCTTTATTGGTCACAGCTGCAGCCTAATTAAGGACCTCACAGCTGCAGCCCATCAAGGACAGCCAGGACCTCCCGGGGCAAAGCCTATGTACAGATATTCAAGTACAATACACTTCCTCTACTATATTTCCCCCTTTTCTTTTACTTACAGACCTAGGTTTTTCATATAATACTTCAAGTACAATACATACATTTCTCTATGACTCAAAGGCCACGTACAACACACACATATTTTCTCATGACTCAAAGGCCACGTACAGCACCTATAGCTCTTTGCTCAAAGGCCATACTCTTTCACAGCTCTTTGACCTAAAGGCTATGTTCTTTCACAGTTCTTGGCTGTCTTATCTTCTACCAAACATCACCACAGCTCTTGGCTGTCTCATCTTCTGCTAACTATCACATCAGGGTCACCAATGGTTGTTGTTCTATTTCTAGAGTCCTATACCTCTTTGGTGCATTCTTATGGCTGCTGATCTTCACACCACAGACTCCCTCTTCTGCACATTATTCTCTCTCAGTTCAAGGCTCTTCCAAGGCTCTCCCTGACTGGCTAACCCACCCCCTTTTATCCCAGTTATCTTCATTGGTCACAGCTGCAGCCTAATTAAGGACCTCACAGCTGCAGCCCATCAAGGACAACCGGGACCTCCCGGGGCAAAGCCTATACACAGATATTCAGGTACAATACATTTCCTCTACTATATTCGTATGTTTTAGTCCATGAATTCAGAAGAATTAAAAAAAAAAAAGAAAGATGTATCACTTAACTTCATTAATCATAATAGAAAAATTTGTCATAAGGGGAATTTCTGTTTGAAAGTTTTACCAATTTTACATATCCAAAGTAAGAAACTACGGTGTACGGTCTCAATTTCTCAACAGGACGATCACTTTCAAAGCATGAAATGTCCAAGTAGAAAAGAGTATACTCACACTTTTCCAGGTACTCATGCCTGAGAGCACAGGTCTCTTCAAATGTATATACCAATAAAATTGGTTTCAAAGAACTTCCTGTTGTAATGAAAACACTTTAGAACAATATTTATTGTTCTGAAATTATACTGAATTTAAACACTGAAATGAATTACATATTGAAGTACTCTAAATCAAAGAAGCAATACAAATCTGCTGGCTAATTCATAAATTACCAAGATGTAGTGCTGGAAAATATAATTTGATTATATCACCTGATCTTCTACATAAGGCAGGTATATGGAAGCTAATATTCTTTACAAATAGGCAGAATTGTAACAGATAATATCCACATTGTTTATTTTCTCCTCACTGGAGCATCCTGCAAGACCCCTAATTTTAGGCAAAGTTGCATGAGATAGTAATTAGTACTTTTGTAATGCACCATGAGAGAAATCAATCCTTGTGGAAATTTTCCATACAGAGACAATGTCATAGCAATTTTGCTAAAAAAAAACTGTACAATTTCTGCCTGGAGGATTGAAGGACCACAATTACAGCCTGAGAGACATATCCACTCAAACACTCCTTCAAGCACCTGAAGAGGAGAAACAAACACTAAGTGATTTAAACAGAGCTACACAAGCAGCCTCCTGCCTCTGTTAGCAATCTTTTGGCTTTTGGGGCTGCACAGGAAAACTCGTATCAGGGTACCACTTTTGGAACAGAAAATATTTCTGTCATGCTCCCTATTGTTATGAGAATTCACAGAATTCACAGAATCACTAGGTTGGAAGAGACCTTCAAGATCATTGACTAGTCCAACCCAGCCCCAACACCTCAACTAAACCATGGCACTGAGTGCCACATCCAGACTTTTTTTAAACACATCCAAGGATGGTGACTCCACCACCTCCCCAAGCAGACAATTCCCGTACTTTATCACTCTTTCCATAGGAAACTTTTTCCTAATATCCAACCTATATTTCCCTTGGCACAGCTTGAGACTGTGTGCTCTGGTTCTGTCAGTTTCTGCCTGGAGAAAGAGACCAACCCCCATCTTTCAGGGATTTGTAGAGAGTGATAAGGTCATTTCTGAGTCTTCTTTTCTCCAGGCTAAACGACTCCAGCTCCCTCAGTTGTTCCTCACAGGGTTTGTGTTCCAAGCCCCTCACCAGCCTCGTTGCCTCCTCTGGAAGTGCTCAAGCATCTCAATGTCCTTCCCAAACTGAGGGGCCCAGAACTGGACACAGCACTCAAGGTGTGGCTTCACCAGTGCCGAGTACAGGGGAAGGATGAAAGGATGATCTCCCTACTCCTGCTGGCCACACTGTTCCTGATGCAGGCCAGGATGCCATTGGCCTTCTTGGCCACCAGGGCTCACTGCTGGCTCATGTCCAGTCTGTGGTCAACCAGCACCCCCAGGTCCCTTTCTGCCTGGGCACTGTCCAGCCACATTGTCCCCAGCCTATAACACTGCAGGGGGTTATTGTGACCAAAATGCAGGACTCAGCACTTGGACTTATTGAACTTCATCCTATTAAACTCTGCCCATCCATCCACCTGATCCAGGTCTCTCTGCAGAGCCCTCCTACCTTCCAACAGATAGACACATGCTCCCAGCTTAGTGTCATCTGCAAAATTACTAATGGAAGACTCAATCCCCTCATCCATGTCATCAATAAAAATATTGAACAGAACTGGCACCAGCACAAGCCCCTGAGGGACACCACTCCTTGCCTCAGTAAACTGAGCTATAAACAGCTATGGGATAGCTGTTTATTTTCTCTGAAAAGAAACTGTGTATCATCCCAAAATTTCTCTATTATAGAGAAATCTCCAATGACTATTATGGTAGTACCACACCTATTACAGCAACATCATTCTCCTGCACTTGTATCTTCCCAGTTGGTGAACACTTTGTGAGGAGATATTTATATTAAAAGCCTTGTAAAGTGAAGAGAATGAATTTTGAATAGGCTAGAGTTTCTCAAGATGGGACTGGGATGGAGTACCTTTTCTGAGCATTTAAAATCATCCATCCTAACAAAGTGTGCCTCTGCACCATAGAAAAAAAAAATGGAAGAGTGAACAGTCTTCAGAGCATGGCATATTTAGAGTTTATCAAAATACTAACCTAATTTTTACAAAAGCTGATGCCAAAACTATCCAGTACCTGTTTGCATTTGAAGTCATGCATCAAAAGGAAATTATAGTGTTGAGGTGCTGGTGAGTACAAGCAGAGCATGGAGCTGACTGGGGCAACCACTGGACAGATTGTAATGCAGTATGTCATATCCCAGGTAGGTACCACTACGCTGACCTCAAAAGAAGACACAAAGTTATGAAGCAAAAACTATTTTGAAGGACATTATGACCCAGTCATTCTCTGATGTTGAAGCTGTTCTGAACACTGGCTTCTAGGTCTCTGCAAAGAGAATTTCAATGTGAATTAACACCTGTCAAATTATCAGACTTAAAAATTCTGCTCTCTAAAGCTTTTCAGAAGTATGTATTTTAAAATACATATCTCAAGGGCAGCAGAAAAACATTTTAATGAATGCTAACATGTTTGTAAACACAATGAAAATGGTATTTCCTACTGAGCAGTATAGGATCATTTAAATAAAATATCTGCCTTTGGACATCAGACCCTGCTGGTGATCCCAATAGGATTTGTGCTTCATTTTTCTATTGGAAAACACATCATATATGGACATGTTTTATGAGGACTGATAAAAAGAGAAATATCTGACACATGCCATCTGTACAGATTTCTCCTTTTTAAATCTGTATATCTTAATAAACTTCCAAAATTCATCCCTGAAACTGTGTTGACTTGTTCCAAATGCCTCATGCTAAGAGGTGAATATCAGCATAAGAATTCATTATTTTAATAGAACTAAAGTCTGTCAGAGGTAGGAGAACAGAATGCAAATGTCAACATTGCTGGAGGTACCAGCAAACTGATAAAGGCCATTTATTTATATGACTATATTTCCAGTAGAACAGTGTCACTTGAATATCTTCAGTCACATTTGGTTTATCCTACTTTCTTTATAAAGTGACTTCTACCTAACACCACAACTTGAGGTACTTACTCAGTAAATACTGAGTTTTCAACTGATAAAATTTTTTTGGGGTTAAATCCTGAAAAATCAATTAAAACAGTGAGTAGAGAAAGTGCTGCACCCTTCTGCAAGGTTTGAAGACCTTTCACTCTGAGTAAGTGAGAGCTACAAGTAAGAGAGCATGAGCATGTGAAGGTGACCAGAGAACCTCCCAAGGCTCAGACTCCTTGTTTTGGTGGGAACCAAAGCCTGAGGACCCTGATGGGTGACCAAGACCCACAGATGCCTGCTGCCATCTGTGTTTTCACCCACCTGCTCTTAAAGACCTGCTTGTTCTTGTGCAGTCAGTGGCTGTTTGGTGGAACAGCACCTCTCTCTGACCCCATATAGGTAGTAGCCATGACTTCCCTAAGTACTGTAGACACAGCAAAAGGAAGATTTTTCTCCTCTGAGTTTCTTTTTCTCACATCCTACAGCTAGTCCTTCTACAGCACTTCCAGTTTGGATAAATATTTTTTTAGACAGCAATGTCAGATCTTTGCACAAAGCAACAAAGGAGGCCTTATTAGCACAGTGTGTGATGGCCCTAATACATTTTTTTCTCATAAGTTCTCTTCTGTATTTGTCTTCTTCATCACTGCAGATTCCCAGCAGCCTTCAGCCATCCTGTGGTGATCTGGTACACCAGGCCCTCCTCCACTACAGGTTTTTGCAGACGGTAACCTCTCAGGATGAGTTTCTGAACATATTTTTTTTCCTAATGAAGACCAAGCCAAAACTGACACATCACTTTCAAAATGGTCCTGTGGGATGTGAGCTGTATGAAGCTATCAAGTAGCTGTGCTTCAAACCACTGTAAATTCATGTGCTATAAACTGCCCAATCTATTCAGCTCACTATGTATTTTAATTTATTTTTCTTAAAGAAAACATATGCAGAACTTATTTTTTTTCTTTTATTTCAAAATATTATTTTTATTTCCTATTGAGAATAGCAGGAAGATTTATATATATGTACTCACAGCAACCACATCTACCAGTATTTCTATAGCTCATTACTGACTCTAACGAAGGACTATTCACATTCACGTCAGTGATATATATTCAGTAGCATAATTTATGACATTTGCAACACTGGATGGATACTGACTAGGAAATTCTAGCTATGTGTGATACAGCACTGAAAAAAATCTGAAGGAACACATTTTTAAACGCAAGGTCTGAGTGCTGATTGACATGCTTTGTACGATAGTAAAATCTGGCAGGTGCATTAACTTGCATTCCTCTGATCTGTACACATCCACACTTGTCTTCTTAGGGTACTTGGTAATAAGCTTCTTTAAAGATCCCTGAGTAAGCACTGAAGATAATATCTGGAGTATGTAGCACTCAGTCCTTTTAGAATGGCTTTTTCCTGCTCCTTTCGTTTTCTTAAGAAAATGTCAGTTTAATCATATCTTAATGCTTTGATAATGCGTTTCTTTACATAGCTGTAGAACACTCACTTCAGTGTTTTAAAAGAATTAATGTAGATGTAAAAATGCCAGTTAAATGAGATTTCTTTCAACGGGCTAACAAAACTGAAGTGCAAGGCTTCAAAACTTGCAAGACACTCACACAGCGACTCAAACGTGCCACAGCAGAGGCCACTCTGTGTTTATCATTGCTGAAGAAATTCTGTCCCCATTTGGCAACTTCAGAGAATCTATATACAAGCTAGCCTGCTGTCAAATGCTATATTCAACTTTTTCAGAAAAGTTTATTTCTTATTTCTACCTATCAGTCCACAAATTTCACCAACCCAGGAACCCCTGTGGCAGCCCTTCATAATAAATATTTGTTTCCAGAGCTAGCCAAACTCATTATACTTGCCAAACTCATTAACCCTGCTACTGCTGAGCAAGGTGAAGAATTGCACCATGTTGCCACTGGCTTGCTCCATACCAACAAATACGTTACAAACCAGTTAACATATTCTGTGCAGGTTGTCATGAAAGAGCGGGCACACCATAGATGGGGTTGAGGGAAGAGCCTTCAGAGGCAGGCATACATTCCTCAGCTGAGTTCTACTTAGTTCACAGCCTCCAAAAATATATCTCAAACTGCTTGTGTCTCTAAGCAAAAGTAGCCATGACTTTACCTTTCAATTAATTTCTTCTTACAACTTATTCTCAAATACAAAACTTTCTTGTTCAGTTAAATAAAATTCGCTTATTTACAAAATAAAATTAAATGTGTTGCAATGGCATAGTTAGAACTGGCCCAGGGAGTATTTGTGTTTGGCATTTAACTTAAGAGAATCTGCAGACTTAGGAGATTCTACAGAATTCCTTCTTCACAATTACATTTGACTATCAAGAGACATCTACTTTTTATTATTGATTTCTAGACTCAGCTCTTCATATAAGTATAATGGAATGGTTTTGTGATTCTTGCATGTTAGTTGCTAAGATTAAGAGAAGCTTTTTCCCCCAAGAAGAGCACAATTTATGATGTACTGCAATACACATTGCATGAGATAAATTGACAACTTGCATGTCTTCAGCTGTAATCACTTTCTATAAGTAGAAAATGCTTCTTATTCCCTGTGTGTTTTGCAAAAATTAAATATCTACTCTGAAATCCAAATGCAATTTGGCAGAATACAACATCAAGTAAGATGATCCTACCTTCAGGTATTTTGTTTGAAATGTCAGCCAACACTCTTCAGTGTTTCAATAGGCATAGAATAAAACCAAGAAAATTCTTCACCCACACCCATATGACTTTAATGAAATTAATTTAATGGATGAATGAATACATAGGTCTGGAATATTTGTGGTCTGATATTATTTTAAAAATACTTTTACTACAAATTGGTTTCATATGAATAAAGGTTTGGAGGATATGTCCTTTTTATGCCCTATGTCAGAACAAGTATGACCAAGGCCAAAATTGTAACAGAAATAATGAAGCACAATTATTCAGAAAGTTCATCTTTCATTTATGCCCTTATTTAAAGCATATGTAGATTAATCATTTTTTTTCCAATGATACAGTAGTCTTTGGATGAAGGCCTTACAGAGGCACAAAATTTACAAAGTTACATAGTCATATAACAAGTGAAAATGTGAGAGAACCAAGACTTTCTTACCTTACAAACCTTTATCCAGGAGATTTTGAAAAATTTATGTATTATTAAAAAATGTTTAGTGTCATTGCTCCAGATTATTATTTGAGCAAATTGTATTTTTTGGTTTTGCTCCAAGAGGATGTTTCACTCCTGAACTGATAAATCTTCAGCCATTTTCTTTTGAGATATGTTGGCTTGATTCCAGCCCTATTGTTTGACATCATTTTTTGGGCTGTTCCTTGTAACTGTAAAGACAAGTCTGTTCTTGTTGCCCCCCATCATCAGGATGGATTCATTTTTTCTTTGCTTGGTTTATACCAGGGATAGGCAGGGACAGCTAACATCAAGAAGAGCCACTAAAGCCATTACTTCTTCGTGAGCACTAGGTGAGTCACAGCAGACTATTTTTAGGATTATTAATTGGACTTCCTAAGTAAAAAGTGAAAATGCACAAATCCTTTTAAAACTGAGAATTGGTAACAATTTCAGAATTCAGAATAAAAATTGCATTAATGGGGCTTTTGTCTTTGAACTCCAATATAGATATTCCAACAATAAATTCTCTGCCTGGAGAAGACATGCTTTATTGGCATACCCAGAAATACAACTTCACTTAGATGAGAAAGAACAGAGCTCAGAAGTGTAAGGTAGAATAGCAGACTAAAGGAAATAGAAAGAACTACTGTTGAAACAAAGAAAGTACAGAATTTGACACAAAGTCTTTCTAATAAGTAACTTACAGCTCTTAAAGCTAGTATCTAGCTGTTCTCCTCATCCTTCTCATGCCTTTAAAACTATGTGAGATAGAGCCTGTGATTTTGTTATAAAAAGCTGTGGATAAAAAACATGAGCCAAAGATACTTAGGGCTCTTGTTTTGTTCTGCAACTAAATATTATGGTTAGTTCTCATTGAAACAACAGGATGCATTAGGACTGCAGACTTTAAAAGTGGGTCTCAACAAGTCTATGGGACATAAGATGCTTAGAATTAGACTTTAAAAATTAATTATTAATTTAGTTTCCCAAATGATTATCTAGGGCAATATTTTCTTGAAGTAGGCTCATTCAAATAAAATGAACTCAAACTACCTAATAGAAGTTCTTTCTTCTGCTGTTAAAAGGTGTCACAGTTTTGACAAAAAAGAGAAATTGCTTTTTTATCAAGTCTAATGAATGCAAAGTCTAGACTTCCAAACTTTATTTGTGCCTTCCTTTCAATCTCTTTTTGTCCTCCAATGAGCCATAAATCATCAATAATTGTGAAGTAGCAAACAATGCATCAGCTGAAGGATGTGACCTCTTTATCATTATGCACCTCTAACACCCATTTTCTTCTATTGCATGTTGCATTGGCTTTACAATGAACAGGAAATGTGCAGGGCATGGACCACAGCATTTGGATTGTGTGTTCTCCCAATGAAAGTCCAGTCCTGACTGGACTTATTATTGCGAATGCCAATCTTAAAACTAAACAATTATGGATGTTACTCTATCTGATTAGCCAAGATTACCTCCAACTGTTTAAGCTTGTACTATTTCATGCTGCATAAAGCCGTCATTATATTTGAATTCTGGGTGTGGATTTGTCACTGTAAAAGTATCAAAAAGGAATAAAGATACTAGATAATTCAATTAACTCAGTTTTCACGTGTTTCAATTGGTCCTGGATCTTCTTAAAGATTTAAATTCTTCTTTAAAATTTCTTAAAGACTCCACAGAGGGGAAACATGTTTCCCATGGTGAAAATTGGGGAAAAACACCTCCTACTGGTAATTTTTTATTAAGAAAAGGCAGTCTGCCAGAAGCTTTCAAGCATGCATTTATTTGGTCCTTACTCAAGAAATCCTCTTCTGACACTAATTTTCTTGTGAAGAAATTATTGTCTGATTGCTAAACATCCCACTTCTAGGCAAGATTATTGAAGAGATGATAAATAGCAAGTACTGTCTAACATCTTTCCCTCTTAATTTTTAGACATCAATCAGTCAGGTTTCAGATTTCTACATGGCATCTGGACGGCATCAGTTTCCATGACTGAAATGCTCCCTATGTCACTAGGACAATGTTCAGTGTCCTCACTAATAAATCCAGGTCTCAGTGACCTTCTATCTTCAATTCCAGAGACTGCCATGTGCTGTTTATTTGACTGCAGAACCTAACAAATGCTAAAAAAAATTAGTTTATCCTTTCTTATGCTGGAGAGGATCCAGAGGATGGGTTATGATCATTCACTTTTCTTCTTCAGGGGCTTTGCTGGGGCTGCCTCTGAAGTACAGCCCTGACAGCCTTAATCCTCTTTTTTTTCTGTGCTGAGGGGAAGACAAACTAGGAAGCAGGAAAGTCATTTAAACAAAACTGGGCAAATTTACAAATGTAGAGCTGATGATATTCCACTTGGCCTCTTTTTTTTCCAGATCCTGGCCCTGAATTAAATACTCTCAGGTAAAGGTCTTGCTGGCATGGAGGCAATGCTGGTGAAGGAAAGCCTACTAGCAAACAAATACAACTTACAAGCTCTCCACCAAGGAACAGCATCTTCCTTTACATTTATAAGGGGATATGTGGAGATACGTGGTCATGCCAAATTAAACCTGGGTCTGTTTTCCCAAATGAAAAGGATCCAGGTACATGTTTCTGTTCTGCAGTTAGAACAGAGCAGATGCCACCACTCTCAGCATATTTCTCTTTTGCCAGGGTTACACCAGAACATGCATCACATATGACCTGCTGTGAAAAGTTTGTGACATTCACATACAAAACTCAGTGGTCAAAGTCCACATAATTGGAAGAAAGTTCTTTTCTCTCTCTCTTTCAAACCCACACATCTACTGCAGTGCTAAGTGGAGCCAACCAAAGAAAGTGGGGCTTGGACAGTTCAGAGGGCTTGCTCTCTTATTGTCCTATGTGCAATTCAGGATGTAATGAAGTAAATACAGGAGCAAAGGGTGGTGTCCACATGGTGGTGGTGGTGTCTAATTCATCCTGGTTTTGAGGCTTCCTCCCTCCCTGCCTGGGAGAAAGCAGAACTATCTGTGCCTGCTCCTGGGAAATGGTTGCTTTTTACTCAGATGTAGTAGCATTAGATGTCTTGGATTGAGGGATGGAGCCCCTCCCAAGTAAACCCAAAACAGTGACAAGGTAAAATAAGGATTAATGTCAACTAATAAGATCGAAGTTAGAAGCCATGGATTTAAAATCTTACTGAGAAAAACAGATTCTGAAACAAGCTGTTAAAAAACCCTTGCATCAAAAATATAGATTGCTGCTGTTTCTGCAATGTATTTTACGGACATTAAGCATTTGAATAACATTGTGGAGACTGAATTTTCAAATGGCTTTCCACCTCCCTTTCCCCACTGAGGGCGTCCTTTGTGATGAACATTCCCCACTTCTGGGTAATTATGTAATATGGGAGTCAGCCACTCACCAGTCTGTCTAAAGTTTCCCTCCTTTCATATCTGGTACACATTAGGATTTTGGAACTCTAAATCCCACTGGAATCAATGAACACTGCAGCCTTCCCCTTCCAGCTTCACAAATTCAAATGGTTACAGGAGATAGTTTATATGCAATATGAGGGAGATCTAATAATATGTGTTTAAATGCAATTGTGAGCCAGTGCCATATATTCTTCAGAGTCTGCACAAGGCATTTCTTGCAGTACCTTGGTCTCTGCATTGCACTACCCTGAGAGATTTAAGGCACGTCATATAATAAAGAACCAGGGGAATAAGTGAATTTGCAAATAAATATGAAAGAGATTTCATATAGAGTTACAGATATTGAAAAATTATAGATTATGAAAAACATAAACCAAATTTTTATTTATTTGAATCTTGGTTTCCTCTACTGATACCTCTGTATCATATCACAAAATGATCAAGAATTTACCATAAGAGAAATATGAGAGCCCAAAGAGAGCATCACCGAAAAGCAGACCAAATACCACATGGTCACACAACCTGCAAATTCATGTAAGGCATTTGTACCTATAATCAACTTGAGCCAAATCTCAAATTCATCTCTGGACAGAATAAAGTAAAAATACTCTCCTCAGATATTTTGACAAATATTTCTGCTTTGCAGAAATATTTTCCTAGCATTAAATTGTTCTAAAATCATTGGAAACATATTTCAGTAAGAATACTTAAAGGAGACCAGCATAATTGGCTGGAAATATTAGTATTATCTATTTTTCCTGAATAATGAGGGGTTCTTGCAAATAGAAGGTGATACATCAGATTTACAGAATTCACATAGAAAGCCAAATATAACCATAATTTCATTAAAAATATTGAGCATTGTTATGTATTATACTTTGCAATGTTCTCTGAAGGGAACTGTAGGAAGCTTCATCACTTCAATCTCTTAAGGCTGGATTAAGTAAAACACGTTGGGAGGAAAAAAATTGCAACTGGTAGATATGGAAGACTAAAATTTCTAGCAACAGATCTTTTCCATTTCCCATTTGATTTTGGTATAATAACGTGAGAAATACAGAGAAGCAGAATTATGCATCATCACAGCATAGTGTTACTTTCCACAGATAGAATTTATCTGGTAAGATTTTAAAAATCCTGGTGCTACAGCAGGGAAAGCCGAAGCTGTCAGAAACTAGGCTGATACCCGAACACAGTTCAGTGTGTACACAGTTTCCAGTCCGCTTACTCAGATCCACACAGTTGTTAGAAACTGAAAAAGGATTTGTCTGTTGAAAGTCCTTGATTACTGCAAGTAAATGCAGGGCCACAGCCCCATTTAGCTGCTTCTCTTAAAAATATTGTTGATCTTTTGAACTGCTATTATTAACATGTATTTTTTTGCCCTCTGCAGCAATTATCCAGTGAGCATTTCTGTTGTGGAGAATACATAATAAACACTTCCACAACCTGAAAAGCTATAGTTTCAAGCCAGTACTCAGTAATAGCCCTTTTACTCTAAATAAAATTTTGTATGTATTATTGTCAGATACAGCTTTCTTTTAACAACAAGCTACTGATGAACCAAATTATTTTATGAGAGACTTCATTACAGCATAATTTTTCTCTATTGTCACAGATGTTGTTATTTGGTAAAAAAATCAATCCTAATGGTTAAACTGTAACTGGAATATGTATCTTTATTCACAAATCCAATATTTAATACTCTTTTGTATCCAGCAAATCATGCAATCACTTTTCCCCTCATTCCTCAACAGAATGGGTGATATCCTCTGCCCTGCCTCATATAGCTCAACATAAAGCTTTGAGACTTAATTAGCTAGAATCCATTAAGTGTTTTAAAACTCTCAAACAAAATATGTAGAGCTAATCTGAAATCACCCCTGCTTTTTGCAGGTCTCTTCAATTGCCCTAAATATATACAGAACATGTATTTGGGTCTTTTTATTATTTTCTGATTCTGGAAAGGTTTGTTCTTTCTGCTATTTTAATATCTCAGGTTTAGGATGGGAAGAATAAAAAGCCCCTGTGGATGTATATTGCATGTAGCAGCTGCTAAGATACCACAAAATAAAGGTTAAGTCAAAGAAACACATTTAACTAAATAAAGAGGTGCTGGCAGGGAAAGTCAGGAAAAACCTTTACCCATCTCTTCTTAGAAATAATAAGAAAGGTATCAAAAGATTTCAACATTTCAGGATTTCAAAATAACTGGAATTCATAAGTCTTAAGAAAAAGGACTTTGCTAAGTGAAGTTAGTTCAGTCTTTGCAATGTAATTCAAATTGCACTTGTAATTCAGGTCCTGGAATTAACCCACTGAAGCAAAGCTTGAAAAGATTTAGATTTACTCAGGCTACCAACAATACAATAATATCTTACAATTTCACAACTCCCTGTCTATTGGTGATACTGCCAAATGGCGGTAATCTGTCAGTTTGAGGCTCAGACTTGCTAATTGTTAAAAAATGAACCTGGACATCATTCCTGAGTTTCTCTGGCTGAAAACTTGTAGAAATTCAAGCACTTTTTAATCAGGATAAGATAACAACTGAGCTCTTAATTGAGATACTTAAGGAATGATTTCTACTGTGGTGCTGCAGCCCCATTTTTTAAGATAGGAATGTTCAGGAGACAATTCTTGCATTGTCCAACCATTGACTCTAATGAAAAAGGACTCTCTCAGACCATTGTTCTCCTTGAGGTAAAATTCACGTCACCTCACCTATCAATATATTTTCAGAGGATGAACTTGTTGGATATTGAGCACAGGGTTATTATTTTATATTGATATTAAAATATTTTGTTTATTAATTACATTGTTTACTTATTTTTGTTTATTAATAATATTATTGTTTATTGCTATTGGAATGAAAGAAGTGGGAATCTGGGGGAGAAGAGAAAGAAGGAGGGAGAGAGGGAGGAACGGAGGGACGGATGGGGAGGTGGGCTGGGAGAAGGACTTGGTTGAGGGTATCAGGACATGGCACAGTCAGCACGTGGGGCTGTCTGTTGGCCTTCTGTAGAAGCAATTTAGGCTAACTCTGCTATTACATCTCTATCAAATTTAGCAACCATTCAGACAGTAAAGCAAATAGGGTTTAAAGCTTCATTTTTAATAGTTATTATCTTTGACACCCCGCCCCCCAACAATGCTGCAAAATGAGTAACATTATTGTGATGGAAAATATAAAATTTCATCAACATACCCAGCTATTTTTAGAAGTGTTCATGGTTATTTGGAAAACCTGTCTGAACCCCCAGGGGACACTGAATACAACTCTTCTTTGTCTTAATCTCCATCCCCAGGGGCAAGTCAACTTCAGCTAACTCAGCCCCTCCAATGATTTCAGTGGGCTTTGGATCCAGCTCACTCAGAGTAAGAGAAAGCTGCAGTAATGTACTAAAACCGGTGCTACATGAACAACTAAAATAATAGGAAAACATAATGAGTTCAAAATTGCACACACACAGAGATAACAAACAAAATGCTTCATGCAGATGCTGCTCCTACATGAAAAAAGAATTATTGGGACTACCATAAGGGAAGTATTGCTGGTGAAATCAGAATTCTTTCCAGCATTTTTATATGATACCCCTACATGAAAGATATTTGTTATCACAAAATATGTATACTTCTTGTCTCATAAATAAGATAAAATTTAGTATTAGAATACTGTATTTTCTGCTAAAAGCACCATATGCAAAGCAGTGCAGTTTTACATATATTTAGCTTCCTGCTTTCTCTCTTTTAAAACATTTATTAACCAGAAAGACCTCACTGACATGTAAATTTCATTTTCTATGCCCAGCAGATTAAAATACATCTGTTTCAGACATCATTCAGTAAAGAAAAAATTTGAATAGTTCATTTTATTAGAAAAAGATTTATGTCAGCATTCAACTACAACAAGAGAGGGGGATAGTGGCATGTGCACAATACTGGAAACAGATTTTCCATGAAAAGTATCTGCATTGAACAGAATCGTTCCAGAAATAATGTGGGCTTTTTGAGTACAGGTTAACCTAGTAGGTTGTGGACAACACCCGTCTTTCCAGGTAGAGTTATTCTGCTCCTTCACTCTACAATTTACTTGTGCTCCTGAATTAGCAGCTGAGTCAATGTACGTTTAATGCACACTGGGAGAATGTGTAGGATGAAGTAGATGGGGAGTCAGTCCTGTCTCACTATATAGAGCTCCAGGGGTCGAGGAGACAAATTTCATTCTCGTGAGTATTTAATTGTACTGTCTCAGGAAAAGTTCATTTTATTTTATTTTTACTTTTCTTGGTGTTTGCAGCAAGATCAATAGGCAAAAGATCTCTTTCATAAGGACACAGTGAACCTAAAGCATAATTAATACAGAATAACACATCAGCATGTGGTATCCTGGGCTATATGATCTAGCAGCATATTATAACACACTGGCATATGAAAGGTGATAAAGTTCCATGCATGGCTAGGTAGTTTAGGGCGTTAGAATATAATGCAGATCCCATGTTATCTAGGTCACTACTCTAAAAGCAAGCTGGTTTTTGTGATCGAAAGTCATTATTATCGAATGTATTTTTAGTACTCTACTTGGTTAAGATCATCATAACTTCATATTTTAAGAGAAAGTATTCCCCCCTCACATCGGCTAAACTCTGGTTTCTTCCAGGACTGAACAAAAACAATTACTGTGTTTTGAAATTTTTGATTTTTATAAATATCAG
Source organism: Molothrus ater (assembly GCF_012460135.2). Taxonomy (NCBI): domain Eukaryota; kingdom Metazoa; phylum Chordata; class Aves; order Passeriformes; family Icteridae; genus Molothrus; species Molothrus ater. The sequence continues at coordinate 127,872,970 of NC_050478.2, forward strand.
GATAGTATGCATACTATCATATATTTATAATGTAAATATCAAATAATTAATTTCCTTGGAATATTCACACTAGTCTGAGAAAAATGTGTGATCCTGTCAAAGTTAAGATATGCTTTTCAAAACATGCCTAAATACAGAAGGTGGGAAGCTTTCTTGAACTGGAGCATACAAGGAAAATGTAAAGTGGAAGAAAGGATATCTCTATTAAACAACTTCTTTGAGGAAGATTATTCAAGTTAAGATTGTTATTAAAATATACTGGCAGGTGGATTCAGAAGAAATTGATGTCTCTGCACCTCTAATTCAGTCATACCATGCTTGTAAATCTCAGCTGCTGGTCTAGGGACTATACTACTACAAAACTTCAGATGCAAAACACAAAAAAAATGTCACACTGGTTGAGCATATTGCAGCATTGTAATGTGTTCCTGTTCATACAAATATTTGATAATACTGAACATCCAATGCAGGCGGATGCAGAAAAACAGAGTATCAAAATAGAAGCAGAAAGAAAATATCTTCAATACAACCATTATTGTTGTATTATCAAGTTAAATCTTGGTAAAAAATCACACAATTTTTTTACTAAGTTGCCAATCCTTGCTTATGATAGATATCCTTTAAAAAAGGATTTTAAAGCACTTGCTTTATATACCTATGAGATATTGAAATAAATCTTGAGACGTGAAAAAATATGTACAACTCAGTTTGCGATAAAATATTGATAGAATAGAAAAAAATTTGGAGGAGAGTGGTAAGAGTTTGTTTTTTTTAAATACTAGCTATAGTATTCATCAATCAACATTTGTGTTCTTCACTGGCAAAAGTATATCTATATCGGCCTAATCTTGTAAACCTTTTAAATGTCTGCATTGCTTTGGCTCTACTCTGCTAAAAAAAAACTGGTAAGAAACTGACAAACTGGTTTGCTTCAAAATCCTCAGAGTAATTTTTGAATTTGGCTAGCTATAACTAGAGATTTGGAAAACAGTTCCTCACATTGCAATACAGTTATAAATCGGACCTCTATAACTTAGGAAAAAACTTGATTTTGTATAACAATTAATATCTAAATGCATTGAAATTGTCTCTTAAATCTTTTCCATCCTTTAAATATTTAAGCAATATATTTTCCACATGTATCACCATTCAATTCTGTGTAATTATCTCAGTACATGTACAAGCTAGAGTGAATAGTGGCTTGTTTTAACATATATATTATGTTCCGCATACAAATAAACACAAATCAAAAAGTTTTACAGACTAAAATTACTTTTACACCAATTTTATGTTCATGTTTGGAGGCCATTACAATATGTTTCTGAGATATATGAGTACTGCCCTATTTTCACATTAAAAAAATGGAGTAATAAATGAGCTTTTGAACACATTTTTCTTTCTGCAGTGTATTGCAACTCTCGGTTAGAGATCTCCTGAGAAGGACGTTTATGATGAGAAGGTACTGTATGTCTCAATTTAAGGATCATCTCCTGGTTAAATAAACCAAATTAAACTTTTCATAGTAAAATAACAAACAGGAAAGTCTTTTGCATGATGCCAAACATCTCCATTCCTCTTTTTGTTGTAGATGTGATTTCCAACCATTTGTACCTCCTGAAGGATTAACAATAAATGAGAGGTAGAGAAGATTGCCAGTTTGTGGTGTGGGACCAGGCTTGAACCCATACACCATTTATTTTTTATTAATGAAATCAGGTATGGCAAGCCTTGTTTAACCCATTCCTGCTTCATGCAATCCCTGTTTTATTCAATGTAAAATAGCCTTTAAAAAAAAAAACAGGCTAAAGAAAATCCTTCTCAGAGCTTTGTATCAAAAGCCATTCCCTTTAATTAAATTCTTGGCAATAAAAAAATTTTATTATTATATCTCTGAAATAGATTTGGTGACATCCATCATAAAGGACCACAAGCTGTCTCACAAAAAAAAGTGTGTGCATGTTTTTCAAGCCCACAGTTTCACAAGGAGGTGAAATTTTTCAGAGCAAACAGTTGCTTTTTAATACTGGAATGGAAAAGGGTGCACAAAAATGCTGCACTGCATGATTATATTTTTCTTTTTTAGGAAGAAATTTCAGAGAGCTCTCATTGACGGGAGTTTGGAAGGAAAAGCCCAGATGCAAACTGCTGGTGCAGGGAAGGGAAGCAGCACAGCTGCAGGATTGGGCCCACGTGCGCTGCTTGGGCGCCGCTGCTCTCGCTGAGTGCCGGGGGGAGAGATTGGCTCCCAAGGGTTTCCTCACCCACACTTCGAGTCAAATATCATTTAATTATTAAGGCCTTTAAAAGGAAGAAAGACTAAAAGAAAGAAGAGATCTTGGAAAGATCTGAAGGGAAAATGGCATTTTTATTAATATAGAGATTATTTAACTTTGGAGCTCTACTAATGATAATTTCTGTGACCAAAAATGTCCCCTTATGATTAATCAATTATGCAAACCATCCCCATTTCAAGGCTAGTAAAGACTTATTTAATGACATTTTTCATGCATCTCATGTCTTTAATATATTATTTTTTTCCTTTTGCTCTGACAGAGCAATCAGCTCTGCAGAAGCAGCACTGTGTGTCATCAAATAAAATCATTCTCCATATCGAGAAACAATTGTTTATTTATAATACATTCTAAAAATTGATCCTTTTTAAAAGAACTGGTTCGGTGTTCAGCTTGTTTCTCTGCAGCACGAATTATTCCTTCACCGGCATGTTTCAGTTCGGAGTGTTCCAACAATAATGGCATGAGGCATAAGAACAACAGGCCACTGCAGGGTTGATTGTTTTATTTTCCCTCCTTTCTGCTGCCCGAGGAATGATCCCATTTCACCTTGGATATACCCTGACTCCACAGATGCTGCAAGAAGTCATTCAGTCCTTTCACTAATTCTGTCCTGAGTATTTTCTGGGAAGGAACTGGCAATAATCCCAAACTGCATGTTACATAGTGTGGGCTAGTGTGTCCCTACAAAATGAGCTGAGACAGCCACTTTAGCCAAGACCAATCCACAGCAGAGTCTGAAGGCATGAGGTTGGTGCCTCATATATGCTTCTTTACAATGCAATTTGCAAAGCCCAGTTTACTGAAGGAAGAAGAAAGAATCCTTTGAGAAAGGAACTATTTGAGACAATGGCTAAAAATATGATTCACATTTTAAGGCTGAGCTTGACATCACATGAAAGAAAGAGATACTAAACAAACAACAACATGGTAACAAGAGAGATTAATTTATTATCATGTATAAAAGTCATATGGAGATTTGGGGAAGATTGAAGGAAAGCAGCTTTCACAGTTGTATTGCTCAGGTTTAGTTAGCACACAAAGATCTCATTTATGGAAATAACAATGCTTGGGTCATTAGTACTGCCGCAAATGAGCGACTCCGCCGCCTCTCCCCTTGTCAAAATCTGTGCTACACAGCGGTGAGACAATTGTCACTGTAAACTGCATCCCTCACTGAAAAGTGAGAAAACAATTGCAGTGTGCCATTGGAATTAAACAAATAATTAGGACGAAGAAGAGCATGTGCTCTACAGTTCCAGATGCATTCCCTTCTGTTTTGAAAGATGCAATGTAGCCTTAATTAAACTTGCATTTTAAAAAGTAAATATTTATTTACTGTAGATTACCCTTCCCCCCAAAAAACCTTAGTATAAATATAAATGCCTGAAGAGTAAACTTGCATCGCATGTACTCTGTCCATGATAAAACAGATTAAAATAAAGAAAAAGCAGGATAAAGGAGTCTCTGGCATGACTGACTCAAGATCCCCATCTAGCGTCCAGATGAAGATTAACAGAACCTTTTGAAAACTGGGTTTTAAATTAAAAAAAAAAAACAACAAAACAAAACAAACCCAGAGAAAACCATAAAAACAAAACCAAAACCCACACACAAACAAACAAAAGCACCAACAAAGCAAAAAAATTCATTTTTGGCCACTTTTTGGTTTTCTCTTCACTTCACAAATCACTTCTAGTCTAGTCCAGTCCATTCATGTCCTTTTACTGCCCTCTTAACTGTTTATTAGTATCTTTAAGGGGTACACCGAGTATGTAGATATGATAGACATTTCATGTATTTTCCTTCTATCTTCTCTTCAATAGCAATTATGTTTAGGGATATGTTTAACTAGGGTATACCATGGCGAAGAGTGGCTTTGAGTCCAACTGGTTTGTGTTAATTGCTTTTTGTTGTTGTTGTTGTCACTGCACATGCACATATTTGTCAGAATATTTGCCATAAAAAGCAAGATCAGAATAAATTTCTGAGTACTCACAGCAGCAAGTTTGACAGTTTGAGAACCTGGGTTCTGCTGCTACCATTTGGGCCCAACATTCCCTTCCCATAGAAATAGTCATACTAAAATAGGGTGTTCATATGTGAACATATCCCATAGTCATGGGATGTTCACACATCTGATCCCCCAATGGACGGTAACACAGTAACAAAAACCAGGGAAATAAAAGTTCCTAATATTTATTCCAAGCCTATCATGCACACTAAAAGCAGTCTTTTAAAAGACCATTTAAAGTTAAAGGGAAGAATTTCTCCCTTTTCTCCTCATTCTTGCTCTACTCTTCTATGATTCCTATAGTTTAAGTAGGAAAATGGTTTTTAATTTATTTTTTTTTTTACAGTATGCAGGACATACACCTCAGCCAGCATCCTCTAGCTAGCAATGTGGGAAGAAACAGCTGCATGGACTCAGCAGTGCACAGGAAAGATGCATGCCCCTCTTGGCTGCTCAAGCCTGGCTCTAACTCAGCTACATCCAAAAGTGCTGGCCCTGAGTGCAAGGCAGAGCCCTGCAAAGTCTTGCTTATCCAGGGAAACCCAGGGCTGTTACTCTTCCATTCTGTGGTCCTGGATGAAGGGGTCTTAGGGCACCGGGTGCCTTGATGGCTACCTGGATCAGAACCACTCTCAGGTGCAAAGTTTTGGATGTATCTTCAGTGCTGGCCAACAGTCAACTCAGGAGGAGAAGGAAGAGCATTATGGGATGCCTTTTGTACTTAAAAACAAAAAGGCTGAGATGGTAAAATATGCTGAGGTTTAATATTGCTTCCAACAGGTTTGTAACAAGTATACAAAAAATTGTAAGAAAACATCTTCTCAGAGATATTCCTGGACTAGAGCAGTCAGGGTGAAATGAGCCTGCAGCTTCCTGAGGCTTGTGCTTCTTTTCTTCCTGTGAACTGAAACACTTGATGGGCACATTTATAAAGCTGCCCATGGTTTTCACAATTTCATAAAATCATAGGAATACTTAGGTTGGAAGGGACATTTAAGATCATTGAGGCTTCCAGGCTTTTGCAACAGCCCTTATATTTACAGTGGTGAATGCCCCTAGAATTGGTAATATTTCTGAAAGTGGAATCAATTTTTCAAGATCAGGACTGTAACTAAGCCCATTACAGCCATGCTGAACTCAGCGAGTGAACAAGGCTCTCTGAGGTGGCTCCTAAACCCAAGAGGATATTCTGAAAGGCAAGGATAAAACAGTCTGTCTTTTCTATATCTAAACTTTCAGAGCAGCAGTGGGCTTTCTAACACATGAAGACCACATACTCCTGCTGCATACACACACTGTGATAGTGCCTCCCAGCTTTGCCTGGAGGCTTGTTACAGGAGTTGCGCAAATGCAAGAGAATGAGCAGGAGTGAACCCCACATGCCATAATAGTCAGATAGATATAGACAGGGAGACAATTCTTATAAGTGATGGACAGGTATCCACAAAGCAGTCACCTCAACAATGGCAGATTGTCCTGCAGACACCAAGGCAAAGGTGTTTTAACTATGAAGGCTAAGGATACCATTCTCTCAGATATTTTAGAGATGGAGGTTAAGGAAAACAATCTTTTAGACATCTCCCAAGCCTGGGGCCAGTGTGGGAGAAAGAAGTAAGATGCTTCTGGTAAAAGGTAAAACTAGGAAACAACAGCTGGCACTCACAGGGCAAAAGGAGGTTAGAATCAACCACGTCAAAACCAAAGCAAGATATGGAGGATGAGAGAGAGAATTAATACCTGAGCAGTGAAATGACAAAAACACAAAAGCAAAAGGAGGTGAGAGGGGTAAAGCTCTTTATGGGGCAGAGCAGTGTCTTTCTTCCTCAAGATACCAAGGGCTGAGGATCAGAGACATGCTTTTGGCTATCATTAATGCTGTTATTTCTTTCTCATAGTAAGAATCAACTACACCTTTAAAAGAGTAACTAGAAATTTATAAATTCGTACATAATTATATACTATATGCCAACATTCTTGGATTGTTAGAAGCAAAAATATCTCCAGAAGTTTCTTTTTTCTTTAATTTTATTAAGCCAAATCTGCTGACTTTTTCCATTGTTCTGGGTAAAGCAATATAATTGCATATAAATATATACAGTGCATGTGTGCTTCCTTTAATTCACTAATAGCTGTTCTTTGACTGTACTTATATAAACTGTCAAATATTTTGTTTAACATAAATGATGGGAGGAATAGCAAACTGACAAATAAAATGAATATTAATAAATTTCTCATGATCTTTTATGTACCAGTGAAATAATCACTTTCTCAGTGGTCACTGCATCTTTTCCACCCATATTCATCAGGTTCATTTTCTGTGCTCTTCGTGCTTTTAAGAGCAGCCTTTCTATCCAAACTTCTTTCTTCTTCAGATCAGTTCTGGAATTCCTTCTCCAACACACTTTGATTCCCTCGTTTCGTGTGATTACCCAAAACAGGTTGTATGGCTTCCTGTCTGGTATGTAAACACCTTTCCATTAGTCGTTCAGTGAGGATACTTTTTGTGGGACTACGTGCTGCTGTTTGATAAGATAGCAGGAACGAAGCTATTTTCTGATTTAAAGATAGGGCGTCTCTCCTGATTGCTTGTGTGACAGTTAAAAAGTTCTAAAAACATTTGGATTCCCATTAGGACTCTGATGGTAGGGTACAGATAAAACATGTCAAATTTTATCAACACACAGAAATTCCCTCCATTTTTAAGGTGTAAATGACATCCTAATATATCAAGCATTAATTCTTTAGGCAAAACAAAAGTCACAGAAATTAAGGGACCTGTAGGGTAGAGAGGACTGTACTACAAACCCTGGCATCATTTGCAAAGTTTTTATCAAAGAAAGGGCAACTTCACATGGATTTCTCGGTGAATAAGCTTTCAGCTATAAAAACTGACAAGGTTTATGGTTATAAATCAGTTCTCCAGTATCACCAGTATCTGACCACCAAGCATGCTATCTCACTTATACTTTTTTGTCAAATGTACTGGGACAGTTTTACTGACAGCATTGTCAACAGTAATTTCTTAGTACTGTGGGCCTTTGACACACACAAGAAGTATTTGCTTTCTACTTAATTCTTTTTATAAATAAATATGTCTTCAGAGTGGTGCAGTAACTTTGCAAAAGTATCAGTGAATTTGATAAGCAGTCTCCCATTGCAGCTTTGGTGATATTTCCTCACAGCTCATGTGTGCTCTCTTTCTTGGGCATGATGGTAGCATTTAATAGTAGGCTCATGGCCTTTTCTGGGGCTGTCCATGCAGATTAAAAAATTTCAGTAGTTTTTCCTAGCACATAGGCTTTTCCTCAGTCCTGTCTCACCAGTCTTCTTCTGATGACTTGGTATCATTAAGGTTGTATTTACATAGCCCTTAAGCAGTGTGCTGTCACCTGGTACCAATGCAATGATAGAGAACTTGGGAAAAAAACTGTCTCAGATAAAAAATAAAACCAGAGAACAATATATCCAGGCCTCCACACTGCCAATCTAAATCTAGCTGGGGTGCAATCACCAAAGCTGTAGTCTCAGCTTTGGGGTAGTAAACTCTCCCTTTGTGCTCTTTGTATCCCAGGGAAATCACCATTCATCTCCGGATATCAGTTTTCAAAACTGAAGTACAGTTTAATATTTAAGCAAGACATTGTTTATTCAGAGTGGGAGAGACAGAAGATACTGACAAAGCCAAGAAATAAAATACAAGCCTGACCAGAAACTTCCTAGAGGAACTTAAATATCAAATATCATTGTGAAATAGTGGTAGCATTAACCTTCCATGGAGCTGACTCTCTCTCTGATATCAATAATCCTTAACAGGTCACCCAAAACCTTTTCTTCATCTTCCAAAACATCTGGTACTCACTTCCAAGAAGAAACTGTTCCCCCACAGGCTCCAGACAAGGAAACACCTCTGAACTGTGCTCATCTCAGCCACAGCAGCGGCTGCTGCTTGAGAACTGCTTTAAATCAACACACCAGATGCTCGGCCCCGCCAGCTTTGGCAGCTGCACCATCTGTCTCAGTCCCCAAGATGGAGTAGACTTGGTGGGCTGCTTGTAACTCCCATGGGACCCTCTGCACAGACCATACACTGCTGGGAATGGCAATGTACCAGGGCTCTGCCAAAAACCCACAAGGAATTAATCCATCTGAATGCCCCGGGGCAAAAATGAGGGTAGCATGTTCCACAAACTGTCTCCCGCAATCTGCATCCCAGAGGAGGTAATCGTTATTTTCATATAGAACTCCCAGTTTCAGAAGAGATGACAGCCTTGGGTTTTAAATCTACAAAGACTTTTTAAAGTTCTACCAACTCCTTCTTTCTTGTATCTTTTGGCTGAAGTCTGGAGAAATTGTTATCACTTGCCCTTGGAATTCAATGCTTCTCTCTTTCCTGGCTGCCTGAAGGATCTTCTCCTTATCTCTCATTTCCACTAAAGTCAGAAGCATTGTGTTCTTGGAAGGAGTACCCTTGAGTTGGTTGTGGGTGAGTATTTTTTAGCATCAATCAATGCAGGAAACATCCTCATTCTCTGACAGCTCACAAATAGCAGACTGCAATTTTTCTAGGAAATCCACTAGATCTTTTCTGTCATTTCCAGCTGAAGATACTGAGATTTATTCACAACAAGGGTCTGGTTTAAATACCAGCTTTTTTTTTTCTGAGCATGTCAACACTCTGACCATAGATTACATGGTTCAGTTTAAGAGATCTCTGTTTAGTCTGCATGCAGAAGGCTTTTCTGTCAAGCCATTGATCTGTGCAGTCAATCTGATTTCCTTTTATCCATGTAGAGCAGTAGTACTCACTAACTTTGCTAGAAGCTAAACATCACCCATACAACAAATACAAAACCTGCATTAGTAATTAGGATCTGAAGATGCAATGTTATCATTCCCTCCTCATTCTTTTTCTCTCCCTTAATCTGGAAATCAGCCATTGGTAGGGCTGTAAAATAGAGTGTAGGCACAAAAGACCTCAGATGAAAAGTCATTTAATAAAATTGATTCAACCCTCTGAAGTACTTTTACGATCCAGAGTAAAAGCCCAGAGCTGTAATGGCCTAACAATACATAGGACTAGAAACTTTGGTTTACTGGGGGACAATCTCAGTAAGAAGACAAGGAGGGCAGGAGAACTGGATTCTGCTTCTGCCTCCACCACTGAGCTGTGCTGGGCAAATCACCTCAGCTGTTGCTGCCTCCTGGCCCCCTCCACAGTTTGCGCTTTTAGATTGGGGTGGCAGGGTATAGCATGTGGTCAAAAAGAGGTTTCAATCTCTCAAGATTACTTACAGTACAAATTACTGTTAATCATAAAATCCAAGGTAAAGAGTGTGTGTGACAGGCTGCAGTGGCTCCTGGATGTGCACCCGAGGGATGCTCATGATTTCCCAGTACACGGGGTGTGGTGGGGAGCACTGTGTACCTGATGACTCTCCCCACCTGTGCCTCTGAAAGCGTTGCAGCCAACAGGGGTAGCTGCAGGAGATGGAGGAAGGGCCTCTCCTTCAGCAGCCAGTTTGTGCAGAATTGGGGGAGTGAGGAGGTGCTCGAGCCATCCTGCTCTTCTCTTCATTATCACCTCTGAGTAACAAAGAGGCAAGACTGCTGGCTGCAGAAGGCCTGGCTGGGCAAGCTGTGCCTGTGCACAAGCCATAGTGATGGTAAAAGATGCAGAAAAGGGGCTGTGAGGGTGTAGCAGAGAAGAGGACAGGAGACAAAAGCCCCCCAGAAATGAATGACAGCATGGTTGAGCCTTTGAGGATGCGAAACAAGGTGCAAGGGCAGAACAATGGCAGACATTTGATGACAAATTCTTTCCAGAAGACTTTAATCACAAAAGCTGACATTCTCTACTGAATGCTATAGCCTTATACGGATGACCACATATATGCCACTATATTCATTTACATCTCAAGTCATACTTAATTATAGTAATTAACTCCTTTTCCTCTGTTATTTTCCTCCTGGATTTTATTTCTTCATTTCTCTTTCTAATTTTGCTTTTTGTTATTCACTTTCCCATCTCTTTAAAATTCCATTAATTGTTGGAGACTGCAAAGATTTTATTTAAAAGTTTATATTAAAAAAAAAGCATCCCTCACTGAGTGCCTGATAAAATCAAATTACATGTTAGTCCATATTAGATGCATTACAAGAATGATCTTCTCTGTAAAGTTCCAGATCTCTCTGTGCTTCTCTGCTGAAGGGGTGGAGTGTGGAGAAATCCACAGATCCCATTTCAGGGACTATCAGATACTCAAAAAAAAAAAAAACAAAAAAAAAAAAAGGGGTACAATTAAATTTTGCTGTGTCACCTCTGTGCCATGTTGCGATTACACCCACCCTTTTTCCACTGGAGCAACCCAGGGTGTGATGGAAATAATTGCACAAATTCTCTACCAGCCAGAGCTCCTCCACCTCTGGATACTTTTTGAGCAAGCTGTTTCTGGTACCTTGTTTCAAGTTAGATCTTCATGAGGACTAAATCAGATTAGCTCCACGGACTGCAGGGAAATCATATCAGTGTAAATCAATTCAGACTGTGATAAAATCTTCTTGAAACTAATTGAAGTGGTCTTCATTAGGAAACTTTCAAGACTCTAATTAAAATTAGGAGGTTATTATTTGACATAAACTGCAAGAATCATATATATGGCAGTTTTTACCTTTTTTCCTTTTACAAATTAACAACAAATGAGTTATAAATTTGTCACATACACTTATTGTTTGAAGTCAGTGGAAACTATGAATAATTTAATCCTTAAATTGTGTATCTCCAGGACTTACTAAGAATTTGGTATTCACAGTCTCCGATATTTATTTTTGTTTTGACTGAACACACAGATCAGTGATGGATTTCTGCTCATTAGTATGAATTTTATGTTGTTGCACATAAGATTTACTAGCCCATAAATAATATCAGCAAACTCATTTGTTAGTATAGCCTGACAAAATGAACACAAAACGAGTATAAGCACAGCTGCATATAATGTAGCTAGAAACTGAATATTCACAGAATTTGACCTTTTCAAAGCCTCTTTGTATGAGTCCAGTTTTAGTATGCTGTAGAGCAGTCAAATATCTAATGTACTTGGGAGAAAACTGCATTTATGTTCCTTTACACCTTTATAAATGGTCTCAAAGGGAATTGAAAGTATATACTGATGAGATGCTGAAAAGGTAACAGCTGGGGGAAAGGTAGAGACAAAGAGCTGGGCAGAAGGTGGACCTTGGGCATATGATGAGAAAATAATAAAATAAATTCAATCTGCAAATATGCTGGGAGCAGAGGGAGGCAGCACCTGCTCTGGGGCCACATGGTGAGCCAGCAGTTGAAATAGCCATGGCTGGTTAGAGAGACAATTACAGAGGTTAGAGAGGTTAGACATTGTCCTTTTTTTCCAGCCTCACCCCCCAAGTTCTGCCTATTTCTTGCCATGGCTCCTTTTTCTTGAGGGAATTTGCAGCAACCATACGACCTTTCTGCTGTTGTTTCAGGGCTGGAGCAGCTCTGGGGTACCCCTGCTGTCAAGCCTCACCCACAGTCTCAGAGTGCTGGCCTGAACCTCCCCAAAGAGTCCACGGGGCATTGCAGCTCTCTACAGGAGGCCTGTGAAAGTCTGCCAACAGGAGCATTTCACTTCTCCTGGGTCAATTTGCTTTGTTTGAAGTCTGTTATGTTTGCCCTTGAAATAACTTCTCCTGCAGTGGAAATCTCTATTTGTTCTTACTTGATACTGTTTTTCTCAGGCACTGGGTTTTTGGTACAGCATTACACTGGTATTTGAAACAGCTATCTTGAAAGCAGTTTCTGTCCAAGTACTTTCAGAATTTGCTGGAAGACTACTTGCCTGAGCAGAGGTAGACAGTATAAATGTTTAGGTTTTTCGATATGCAACTACAAAGTGCCATTTTATTTTTTAGAATTAAATGGGTAAAAATCCTTCTGTGGGTCTACACAGATTTTTCTCTTTGCTTGTGGGTTTTAGTTTGGGGTTTTTTTGTCTTTTGGCTGGTGAATGCTTTAACATTAAGGATTTAATCATAGAACCACAGAATAGTTTTCCTTAGAAGGAACCTTTGCATGTTATCTAGTCCAAATCTCCTTGCACTGAGCAGGAACATCTTCAATGAGATCAGATTGCTTAGAGCCCCATTCCAACCTGACCTTGAATGTTTCCAGGAATGGGGCATCTGCTACCTCTCTGGGCAACCTGTGCCAGTGTTATACCACTCTCATAATAAAAATGTGTACCAGATACCTAACCGAAATCAACCCTTCCTCAGTTTAAAAGCAGTACCTCTGCAGTGTTCTATTGCAACAGGCCTATTGAATATTAGGCCAAATGTTTCCAGGTGTGGGGTGCCTGGCTTCTTCTGGCCCTTGCTGCTGGACCAAAGGCGGCAGCTGTGGCGTTTTTCACCTCAGAGATACCTTTGGCCAGCTGGATGCAGCAGCTGGGCACTCGGAACAAATCCTGGCAAAGTAGGAACACAGTTTACCGTTGGTGGAAAAGGTTCAAGCAGCAGTGAAAAGAAGCGGGTTCTGTCATAGAGTCTTAGTCCAGAGTTTTATTGCAGCATGATAGACCTCTGAATGTGGTAACAGCTCACAGACAGACCCCAGCCGCATGGTCTCGTGTCCTTTTAAGCCCCAGGGACAGGGGGAGGGGACGGGACAGGTGAGGGCCAACCAGGTGTGAGGAGGGGAAGGCCCAAGGATACAGACACTTGGACAGGCCAATGAGCCCAGACCTGAGGGGCATCTGCCAACCACACCATGACCCTGCTGGAATGTTAAGATTGATGGACAGCTCTTAGGCAGGAGGGCAAAAGGGGGAGGGGGAAAGGTTGGCACACCTGAGGGGGTTGGGATAGGTGAGACAGGAAATTGCACTGCAACACAGGCCCTGCTAAAAAGTCTGTCCCCATCTTTCTTATAAACCCCTTTAAATATAGAGAGGCGGCTACAAGATCTGCCTGGAGATTTCCCTTCTCCAGTCTGAACAACCCCAAGTATGTCAAGCTTGTCTTCATGGGAGAGGTGCTCCAGCCCTCTGATCAACTTCATATCCCTTTTCTGGACTGGTCCATGGCTGCCTCCCAGACCAGTACCAGGGAGACCTTACAGGAGTGGAGTAGAGGAGCAAAATCACCTCCTTGATCTGCCAGTCACGCTTCATTTGATGCAGCCCAGGATATGTTGGCTTTCTGGGCTACAAGTCAACAATGCTGGGTCACACCCATCTTGTCCTCCACTTAGTATGTCTGCCTGTTCTCCAAAACAGAAGTGCCATAAAGCTCCATAAAGGGCAATGTAACAAATGTATTCTTACATGTGCTATGTGCTCAACTTATTTTTAAGGGTTTCTGTTGTTTCTCTTTTCTTGATGCTTCAGACTATTTCTTTTCCTAAATTATTTTTATTGAAAGATGAGAAAACTGCAAAGCCCTAGCTTACAATCTCAGCTGAGAAATGAGTCATACCACCATGGACACTTCCCAATAATGCCGCAAGATTTGTGTGCATGATTTGTAGTCATAGTTTGCAGGAGAAAGGAGAAACTAATTTATAACTATGCATCATGGCAATGTTTCTTAGTGAAAAAAAAAAATACTGTCAGGAAAAAATGAGGCCTTAAAGGACCTTTAGGAGGGAGGGCGTAGCTGACAAAAATAAAAATGGGGGAGGTAGGGCTGCCCTGGAGAAGCTGCATCCTCTTGGACTGAGCTTGTATTTGGAATCCCTTCGAGAGGAGGCTGTTTGTGCAGCCTGCTGTCGATAAATAAAACATTCACAAACTAGGTCAAGATTAGAGCTATGAGACACTAACAAAACTGGATGATGAGAGGCTTTTTTATGTTGTTGAATAAATACACCAAGACCCATGAGCTGAAACTACTAAAAATTACTTGTTACTAACTTTAAAAGTCCAGGGGAAAAAATGAGGCCCATATGAAAGAATTCTCTGGAAAAAATTCTTTGGGCAGAATAAGTATCCAGGGTATGGCTGCACAACTTTGGTTGAAACTTCTCAGCTTCAGGAACTTGAACTCGGAAGAATTTTTATAAATATTAAATATTTTTCAGAGATCTATTTGGCATATCCCGGCTATGTAGAAAGTAGAAACAAAATTGGAAATTAAATATGAAATAAATCAAATAAACATGTTTTGTTTACTGTATTTGTTTACAGTCTTTTTGATTCAGCTTATACAGTGTACAAGATTGTCAGGAATGGCTTGGCAGAACTACTGGAAGCAAAAACCAAAATTTGCTATCAGTCAACTTGTGACAGGCAAAGCAGATGCTAGCATGCCCGAAGGCGTGTTATTGAACAAGACCTATCCCAGGCCACTCTTCTTGTTTCCATGAAGTTTCACTGCCATGTTTACAGAATCAGAGGATCAAAGGATCATTTATGTTAGAAAAGACCCCTGAGGTCATCGAGTTCAACCTTTGACCAAGCAACACCATGTCAACTAGACCACAACACTAAATGCCAAGAGTAATTTCTCAAATACCCCTAGGGATGGTGACTCCACCACCTCCCTGGACAGCCCATTCCAATGTTTAACAACCCTTTCTGTGAAGAAATTCCTCCTGATATCCAACCTGAATCTCACCTGGCACAAGTTCAGCAGGCTGTTGACCAGCACCCCCAGGTCCTTTTCCCCTGGACAGCCACCCTTCCCCAGGTCTGTAGCACTGCCTGCAGTCACTGTGGCTGAAGCATAGGAGTGGGAATCATGCTTTGTACACTCTCTGCCTCTGAGGCTGGGAACTGGGATGGTGCAAAAGAGGCAACAACAGAGGATCTCTCAGAGATGGTGCAAAAGAGATAACAATAGAGGATCTCTCACAACACTTCAGTCTCACTAGGTGGGCCTGTCAGCTTGGAAAATACTTTGGTTGTGGTCTAGTTCTAGATCCTGACTGCAGGTCTGATGTAGGATTGTTATGGTAGTTCATTTAATCTGTGCAGTTATTACTGTGTCATTTCTACAGTCAGCGTGCCTCTGGTGTTAGTATCACATGTTAATCACACTTTGATTTCAATTTCTCTACATCTTAAGAACAAAATATCATTCTTATTGAAAGGTTGTTCAATCTCCAGCATCACGCAACCCTGCTCCCAGCTCAATGCCACTGGATGCTATGCTAATATAGATGACCAAAGGAGTGTTTTTGTGAAATATACCTCAAAGGCTTGATCCAGAACTTGTCAGTCCATGCATTTTCATTCAGATTGATGGTGTTGCTATGCTGCAGGATGTGCTCCGTCAGCTGAAGAAGCCACTTCCAAGTTTACTTCTAAAGGACCGCTCCTGCAGCTTGGGTTGTTCCAGAATGTGCAAATAATATTTACTAAATAGGCCAATAAATTGTAAATTAATAAATTAAAGTGTTAATTAAACACAGGGGATTCACAGATCTATATATCAGCATTTGGTCCACACACTGTGAATTTGATAAATTCAAACTGTATGAAAGAGAAAACATAGTTTTTCTTGATTTCTGGCAGAACACATACAAAATGTTTTATTGCTTATCTGTTCATTTATGTGGACATACCTGTTTGGCATCAGTGAAAGGACACTAATCTGAGCCTCGAGATGAGCTGTTGGCAGATTAGCAGCTCGTTGATGATGCTACACGCCCCAGCAAGTTTTCTCATTTTCACATCTCTTGTTCTCTTTCTCTTGTTTTTACCCACCCAGTGAGCTCACCCCAGCCGGACCTGCCTCAGGACAAGTTCTGGATGGGGAGTGCTGGGTTTTTTACAGAGAATTGTTGCCTGTGACAAGAAGTTAGTAGCAGGCTGGCATAAGTACCCTGAACAGGGACAGACTGCTGAACAGGGCCAAAGCAGCGGCACTTTACATCGGATGGAGACGAGTTTCTTAAGGAAGAGCCCGACCCGGGCCGCGGGCACCCGCGCCGCCGGCCTGGCTCCTTCGCCTTGGTTTCCCAGCTGCGCACCTGAGCTCGCAGCACCCACCGAGCTGCGGAGTGCACAGTCGGTGGTGCGTGCGGCAATGGTTCACCAGGCGGCTGTAACTCCCTGTGTCACGAAACAAGCGCAGAGCAGCCGCCACGCCGCCCTCACCTCCTCCGGCCCCGGCCCTGGCCCTGCCGCGGCCCCGGCGCGGGGCGGGCCTGGCGGTGCCGCCGGGGCGCGGTGCCGCCGGCAGAGGGCGCTGTGGCGCCGCCGGGCCTGGCTCGGCTGCGGGCGCAGCGCAGCGCGGCGGGCACGGGCCGGGGCCTCCCCGGTAAACTCTGGCACCGCTCGTTATAGCAGCTTTATAGAGCCAGCCCCCGGCAGGTTAAAAAAGATATGGAGTACAGGTATAGTCTGTGGAACAGTTCTAACAAGAGGTGTTATTTAGTCAACATTTTTTTTTATCAGGCCCGTGTAGGATTTAGGACATCATGGTTTTAATCAGAGGGAGGGTCGATTTCGTTCGGATATAAGCGAGAAGTGTTTTGCGATGAGGGTGGTGAAACCCTGGAACAAGCTGCCCAGAGATTTCCCATGCCTGGAAACATTTAAGACCCTGTTTGATGGGGCTCTGAGCAAGGTGGTATCCCTGCCCATGGCAGGGGAGCTGGAACTACAGGACTTTCAAAAGTTTCTTCCAATCAAAACAATTCTGTGATTCTATTATCTATTATTATGTACAGATCATAGTCTTGCATACTGATACTTTTCTTCCCCTGCGGTGGCCCAAGAATCAGTGACTCCTGTTCTACAGGCACAGCTCCATATCCAGATTTGCACATCTGTTGTGGACACTTCTGTTGTGAACACTTGCTGTGGGCTCATCAGGCAGGGGTCTTCCCTCTGCAATACAGATCTGGCTGGTAGGCCCTGTGTGCTTGAATCAATGGTTGTGTTTTCCTTAAAGGGGTCGATTTGAGCTCTAATATATGAACCTTCCCAGCTCTATATTTGTACTGTCATGAAAACTGATTTTCAGACTAAAATTCTTTTGGCAGCAATTTTTCCAAGATTATTTACACATTTTAAGTGAACTCTACACTAAAGTACACATTAATGCTTCTGTGCAGCAATGCTCCAAAATTACATTTTCTAATTTTAAAAAGCTGGCTAACCCCCTTTTCTTTCTTTTTTTCATTAAAAGTCCATAAATTATTTTTGTGACACTGAATATATACACACACATACACATACATAAATCCATTAATTTTCAGAATTTTCATTTGCAGTGACATAAGTCTGTTCAGTAAATAATAATGTGGGTCATAATCTTAGCATAATGGCATCAGAATTGGTAGAAAGGGATAGCTGACTGTAACTTTCAGCCACTCTTCTGTTGTTCAGCCTGTTGTTTCTTTCTGGGGTCAGGCTCTGAGCATAACACTGTTTGCCCACTGAGATACCTCCTGCTGCTGCTGCTGAGGGATATTCATTACTTCTAAAATTATCTCTGTTCACAACTCTGCTTTGAAAACTGCTTCTACTTTGCAATTAAAAGCTATTGTTGCTAATAGTATCTGGATGCTGCACAGCACCCTTAGTCCTTTGTAGGTGTTTAGATATGCATGTATCTTTTTCTAAGAATAACTAAATCACACTGGGAAAACACTCTTCAAAACACTGCAAGCTGCTGTATTATTTGTCTGCTCCCAAGTTTGTTAAAAAGGAGGTCACAGGTCTGCATGTCAGCATTTGGTTTTGGAAGTCTGTAAGTTCCCTGATCCGTGAAGCTTACCTAACTATGCCCCGCTTGTCTTTTCCAGTATCTGTCATAATGTATCTCACTGACCATTCTGGTTGCTAGGAGGGAGAGGTAAACAGAATCTTGTCTATGTATTGCTCTACATTCATTCAAACTGATGGGCACCACAGCTTTCCTCTTCTCTGTTTTCACATTGCAAATACTTCTGAGGGGCTTTTGCATTTTATTCTTCATATAATCAGAGAATATCCTGGGTTGGAAGGGACCCCCGAAGATCATCTAGTCCAGCTCCTGGCTCTGCACCCAACAACCCCAAATACCACAGCATGTGCCTGACAGCATTGTCTAAACGTTTCTTGCCAAGCCCTGACAGGCATGGTACTGTGGCCAGTTCTCTAGGAAGCCTATTTTAATGCTTTCTCTTACAAATATTGCAACTTGAAGTAACTTTAATACTCCATGCAGGCCTAAAAGACTTTTTAAACTAAGTTAGAGAGCAGAAAAAAAATGAAATTAACTCTGGCATGGATTTGTGTGAGAGATAAAATTATGTTTTGCTTCAGCCACTGTTTCAGCCATAAGAATGTGTACTTCTGTCATGCAGGCAAAGGTGTAGCTAGCAGGAGGCCAGGCCTCCTGGATATGGAGGGGAGAAAAAGAGGAGTGAAATGATGCTTGTTACTTCAGAGTCCCTAGTTCTGAGAGGGACAGAAAGGGGAGGGGAAAGGAGGCATCAGTTTGAAGGTGGTAGGCAGTGGAAAGAATGTGAATTCCTGAGTAGTCAGCCAAAGGGAAAAAGGGACAGGGACCCCACAAGTTGAGGAAGTGTCTAAAAGTTTGTGCATTTTAGAGAGTGAGGTTTGCCTCCTTAGTGAGATGTGCTTGACTCAGCTTACTTGTTGATATCAATGAATAGTTTTGCTTTGATGACTTTGTCCTCTTTCAGTTTTGTAAGTGAATGACTATTTCTCACAGCTGGAGGGATCATCATCACAGACAAAGTAACTTGAAGGGATCAGAAACAGCAATCTCTTTCAAAGAAGCTGCCTTTACTCCTGAGAGTGGAGGAAAAAGAGAGAATCCTGTCCTTCAGGTGATTACTACTGGTTTTCTCATTAGCCCAAGCTCAAAGATTCATCTGCAAAACCACAGGGGAATGTTATAGTGAGGCACTATGAGAAGGAAGGTGATAAAAAAGAAATTTGTGTATGTGAGACTACTAGATCTGAACTGCCAGCCCTGGACTACTTTTGAGATAGGGAACACTTGGTAGGGATGGAATAAAATATTTCATTTCAGATTTCAGTTTAAGCTAATATTGATAAATGCTCTGATTTTTGTTGAATTCAGAATTGCTGTCTTGAAAATAAATAAAATAATAGACATGAAATTAGAGAAAAAAGCCTCATTTTTTTTCCTCCATACAACACCAAGTTGAGTTGCAGTGTTGATCTGCTGAGGAAATGAATGCTCTTCAGAGAGGTCAGGACAGACTAGATCTGTGGGCTGAGGCCACCTGTGTGAGGTTCAACAAGGCCAAGTGCTGGGTCCTGCACTTGGCTCACAACAACAGGCTAGGGACAGAGTGACTGAAAAGCTTCCCAGTGGAAAAGGACCTGAGTGTGCTGGTTGATGGCAGCTGAACCTGAGCCAGCCTGTGCCCAGGTGGCCAAGAAGGCCAGTGGCATCCTGGTCTGGATCAGCAATAATGTGGCCAGCAGGGCAGGGATTGTCCTCCTGTACTGGGCACTGGTGAGGCCTCACCTCGAATCCTGTGTCCAGTTCTGGGCCCCTCAGTTCAGGAAGGACAGAGTGTGTCCAGAGAAGGTGCTGGAGTGTGTCCAGAGAAGGTGCTGGAGTGTGTCCAGAGAAGGACAACAGAGCTGGTGAAGGGCCTGGAGCACAAGTCCCATGAGGAGCAGCTGAGGGAGCTTGGGGTGTTTAGCCTGGAGAAAAGGAGGCTCAGGGGTGACCTTATCATTCTCTACAAGTACTTGAGAGGTGGAAGTCAGTCTCTTTTCCCAGGTAGCAAGCAAGTTTGAGAGGGACTGACCTCCTTGGTTTAGACTGGGTATTTAGAAACATTTCTTCACTGAAAGGGTTGTTATGCTTTGGAACAGGCTGCCAGGGAATACCCTGGAGGCATTTAAAAGACATGTGGATGAGACACTTAAGGGCATGGTTTAGTGATAGACTTAGCAGTGCTGGGTTTATATTTGAACTCAATCTTAGAGGTCTTTTCAAACCTAACTGGTTCTGTGACTCTACAAATCTACCAGAAACAAACAAAATTGTTTTAGTCAATATCTTTTCTTTATTTCTTTAAAGGAATAAGGAAATTTATCCAAAACAGGGCATCCCTTACATATATGTATTTTTATTTATTTATATAGATATATATATATAAATATATATATATAATTTATTAATTAGGAAGCTGGGAGGGGTAGCAAGCCTAGCATCGGAAAGGAGGGCGATGTATAACTCTGCCATAAGGCACAGAGCAAGTCAGGAATATGACACTAGTCTTAAAAATTTGAATTGAAAAGAAAAAAAAAGGTGAACTGTTGATAATTCTTCAGAATAGCCAACTTTCTGTAGCATCAGGTTCTCAACTACATTAGATGGGAAATGGTCTCTTCTCTGCTTTGTTTTTTAACAGGGCACTTTGATGAGAAATTGTACTTACTCTTGCAATTTGACAAATCTTAGCATAGAGCCATACCAATGTTTAACTGAAGACTGGATCCTGTCAAACCCTTTTTTAAGTAGCTGTAGTCACAATAACCTGTTCTGCCTATAAACAAGTCAGTAGGGGCCCTTTTGGTCATGAATGCTCAATGCTTCTTACTTCATCCTTGTCTCCTCTTTGCCTGATTTCCTAAGTACCTGAATGCCTTCACTATGCATTAAGTGAGCTCACTGAGATTTTGTCATGTGTAAATCTTTCCATCTTTCATCCCTTACTCCAGGAAAAAAATATTTATCCAACTTGTTAATGCATGTAGTTATGAAAGGTAAGGAGCATTTGAAGCAGGGCATGCATGGTTTTGCCTTTTACCCATAAATTACTTTATGAACAGTAGGGTGGGGATTGAAGGATGAGAAATGTATTCCAAAATACAAAAATACAAAATACAATCTCCCAGATTTCTTAACATCCACAAAACCAGAATAGGGATTAAGCTATTGTAGCCATTCAATTGTTTTTCTGTTATATCAGCATATAACAGGAATCAAAGCATATTCAGCAGAACTGTATTTCTGTACTGACAAAAAATAGGACAGAAGAAACCTTCAGAAGGGTAAAGACGTGTACAGAGGAAGGACATATGCAGAAAGAGACTACAAAACTGTTTTAGAAACAATGCTAAAAAAAGTTACTCTGTATGTTGCCCCAAAGTTCTATCAAATCATCTACTCACTCTGCCCAGCAGAATCATTAGGGAGCCTTGTGCTTCTTGACCAAGCCTCTGCTATGTGCTCTGCTTAGCACAGAGGAAAAGGATGCTATCCTTAATACTTAGACACTGACAGTTTAAAAATACACAAATGGCAGGGAAGTGTCCATCTAAGAGTGATTTTTTGAAGAAACTATGGGTTCAATGAAAGCAAATCACTTGGGATCCCACCTGGCAAGATGGATCTCAAGATACCTATTAGCTGGCTGCTCTCCCTGCCTGGTGGGTGCGCCACCTCCCTCCCAACAAAGCATTCTGTCAGTCTACTTAAAATGTGTGGGTAGTGAAAGCTGGCACACCAGCATCAGGCTGCTCTGAGCCTCCTCCCACTTAGACCCAGCTGGGCATTTTCTGCTGAAGGTGAGAATATGCCTTAGGGGAATTTGAAGTTCAGCACCCTCTTGGCCTGAAACAAGCGTGCACCTTACATGACCTGGAAAAATGCTGCAACTGCTGGGGTAAAATTAAGCTTTGGGAAACATATTTCTCCTCCTACTGCTGAAGAACTGCCTCTGTGGGTAACACAAACAAAACCCACATGGTGAAAAATGGGAATGGCGTTAAGTGTAATTATGTAATTGTCTGTGCATTTTATGCTAAACGTTCATTAGATTAAAAGAATAGAAGTAACCCAGGGAACAAATTCTCAGTTCCTTTCCTGTTGAGCTGACAAGTTTTTATCACTTCTGATGCTTATTTTGGAATTTGAGAAATAAAAAACCCCTGTTCTTAGGCAAGGAAAAATTTAAGTGAGAAGTTACAGGAAACTTTAATGGTCATAAAATATGCAGCTTCTCAAATTTGGCTGACAAAATCACTTCAGCTGACAGTTTCCATTGTTAGGGATGTAATGGGTTTAAAAATATATAGGAAGCAAATTATAGGCTCTCTACAAATCAAACCCACCTAGCACATTTCTGTGGTATGCAGCAGTCATTTCTGCAAGTCTCTGCCAGGCAGAGACCAGGGTGGAAGGCATGGTATACCTACAAGAGGCTGATGTGAAATACTGGTGAGGTGAATACACTGAATTGCAGAAATACTTTGCAGGGATGTGACATTAAACTTGTAAACTTTTATCCTTCACTCACAGTGTTTTAAATTTATTCTTTTGGACTGCATCACCTGGCACATATTTTTGAAGGACTGTTTCACATCCTCCACAGTTAGTCTTCTGTAGCTTTCCTGGGATCTAGCCTGAAAGACTCACAGTTACCTTGCCTAGCTAGAACAGATTTTGTGTCACCTTCTCCCTTCACCCCCTTAGGAACCCCCTTACTGGTAGAGCACACTTGTTGCTGGGGACCAGCAGGAAGAGACCAGTGAGTAGCAAGAGGAGGCAACAGGGCAGAGTTGAACCAGATGCCAGAGGGGAGGCCCCTGGTTTCCTCAGTGCTCCCCTCCCTCTAGATACACTGGGGGTAACAGGATCTTGTCCTGCTCCCCTCCAGGAATACTGGGGATACCAAAGGGTGGAAGGTGTGTTGGCATCTGCTGCACAGATGTGAGAGTGTGAGTGCCCTCCTGACCTCTTTTCCCACTCAGTAGTGGCAAAAAGGTTGTGGCCAGCTTTGTGGCAATCATTTGCCATCACCACCTGATTTAAAGCTGCTATTCCAAATGGCACACAGGTCTCATTCCTTGTGCAGTTCTATTCAAAATGGCACTTAACTGTGCTGAGTGAATGCTGATGAATGATCTTTAATTAAAGTGCTATAATAAAAAACATAGAACATCTGTGCCAAGGTGCTAAGTAATCTGTCTAAACAGATGTCTAATTTTAAGTTTGGTCATATAACTCAAAAATTATGTAAAATTTTCAAATGGGAAATAGGGTGGTTGCTTTTCATATGTGCACTGTATTTCTTTTCACTCAATGCAAATCTCAGTCTGCATTTGGTATTATTTGAAGTTCAGGAGCTTTTCTGCTCCTTTGGGCTTCCAGTTAAGCAGCAGACATGCCGTGTTGGAAGACCGAAAAAAAATTCCCTCTTTTTTAATTGTGGTTTGACATCCTAGTATTTATTGCATCTAAACTACTGGAAAGAAATAGATGTGCAGACATCAACTTCTATGATAAATTTGGTGAGCAGAAAACATTTGGGATTGCTTGTGTTGCAAACAATCCTTTTGATAAAGAGACCTTTACTTGAACAAGCTGACCTTGTTAATGAGCTCTGCAGTGCTCCACAAGCCTCTGTTTTTAGTAGGGAGCCAGCAGGCTCCAGCATAGCCTGACTGCTGACCTTGAACACACAAAACTGCACATAATCCTAAACTCCACATGGGAGAGGCAAGAGAGAACAGCCTGAGCTTTTCTAACAGGTATCTTCTACAGAACATAAAGTGAGATTTGATTCTATAAGAAGTTAGCTAAAAAAAAACCCCAAAATTTATTTCCAGGAATGATCAAGCTGATATTCACAAGCTATATCCACATGCTTGCATCCTTTCACTCTGTTTATTTTATATCCTCTCTGTAAAAAGGAAGTTCTAAATCAGTATAATTGCTGCTTCTCCTGTCACTAGCAGCCACTAAAAATGAGATGACACCTTTCACCTTCTCTTTACCTTTAAAGCTCTCTCTCACCTTCTGCTTTAGCCTTGGTATCACAACTTGTCTTGGGACGAAGTGCCAGCACCAGTAGACTTTGGCTGAATGTCAGAACTCTGGGAACAGTTGACAACCACCTGGGCACTGGGAGAGCCTGGGGCACCTCAGGCAGCAAGGCACACTTGGTGCAGTTTCACTAAAAGGTTTCTGGGATAAAGCCCCATTCTAAAAGTAGCTTTAATTAAGGTTTGTCACATTCTGTCAAGGTTTTCCCAACATTTGGAGAAAAAAAGGCATATTTTTATTGTCCTTCCTGATTGCTGAAGCTTACCCCAGCTAAAGCTTGTCACTCACTACCCTACAGGGAGAAAAACATGAAGAAGGTTATTTATCAAAAAAAAAAAAACACAAGGAAAAATAGAAGGGGAAAGTCCTCTAAGCAGGGCAGTGTTACAAACCTAAACTATATTGAGAGGTAGAAGGGCCAAAAGACTTTTTGCCTGCCAGTTTTTATGTGAGATGGGTAGCTTTTTCCAAAGGGAAGAGCAAATGGCCCTGACACTGACCCCAAGCCAGTGGCCATTGGAGACATAATCAGAAAAAAAAAAAAAAGAAAAAGGAGAGGATATAAAGCTTCTTACATTCTTGAGGGGAAGTGATTTTACTCCAGGGATAGGTGGAAGGTGGGAATATAAAAAGAAGTGCTGTCTGTGTGCAGTGAAAAAATTCAGAAAATGTTCAGTTGTTAGAAAGGACAGAAAAGGTGTGTGTGGATGATCATGGG
Source organism: Molothrus ater (assembly GCF_012460135.2). NCBI lineage: Eukaryota > Metazoa > Chordata > Aves > Passeriformes > Icteridae > Molothrus > Molothrus ater. Next base: position 127,897,781 of record NC_050478.2, read on the forward strand.
GAGATAATGTAGGAAGTATGTGCAGAATCCTGTGTACATCAGGAAGGCAAATAAATGCAGGTGTGTGGAGACAAAGAAATTCGGGCACATGAACCCCAGTGAGAAGCTGGGTGTGGGGAGAGGGGCAGGAAAGAAATTAGTGGGACCAGGAAATGCAGACAAGTCTGGAAGTTGGAAGAATTTGCATTCTGTTCCCAATAGGCTGAGTGACCCTTGGGTCCTCTGCACGGGTTAAAAGGTGGAACTAGTCTTCTTCTAGACTACAGGTTAGGTATACAAGTACATAGCTAGGTTGTCTTAGATGCATTCTTCTCCTGTCTGATAACTGTTCTTTGGTATCCCGTGTTTCCTGGCATGCAGCAACCTGGCAAACTGTAATTTCTCAGGTATTCCAGCCTATGTGCTGTGTGCTCCAAATCCTAAGCAACACCACTGTGGAGTGAATGCCAGCAGAAGAAGCAGCTGTGCTGCTGTACATGAACTTTTCTGCACAAGCGGGAGGTGCAGGCTCTCCCAGTGCATCTGAATTCACAGGGTGCAAACAGTGGGGGTCAGTATGAAGTTACTGTGGAGGCACCACACAGCCTGTGCCAGGCAGTCTTTACATATGAACCTTTAAAAAGGGCCAGTGTTCCCTTGTTTTACTAAGACTTTCCAAGGATTTTTATTGAGAGATGGAGAATTAACTCATACTTCTGGCTGCCGGTCAAGTAGGTCTTAGGAAAGCATTGGTGAGGCACACAGCAAAAGCAGCATGTCCAACTTAATTCTTTTCTCCTTTAGATGGTCCTAAGACATTTTTCTGTCTTGCCTGCATGTGGGGATTAGTTATGTCCTATTTCCTGCCCTCTCTATAGTCATGCTCTGTGACCTGCCACAAAATAACAACAAAGGAACCCCTCCAAGGAAATAACTGTTGCACCAAGCAAGTAGCAGCTCAGAAGATCTCTGCATTTGGTAGGAATAAAAGATGGGAGGCAGAGACTGGAGGAGCAGATGATCCAGCAGGAATCTGAAGACAGACCCTGCAGTCAGCTGGGTGACATGTCCCGAGGGCCATCTGTTTTGCTGTCCTGGCTGGGCGGATGGAGCCCTGGAGCATAAGTGTAATAGCTGCCTCTGATTTATGTCTTCAGTAGCAGAAGTTCTGGGCAGCAAGGAGTAAGTGTCCCTGCATGAATGGTTTCTAGAAGGCAGATGCCGAGGAGCAGGAGAGGGAGAAAAACTGTGATTTGATTTAATTGTGACACTGACCTGTCAGGATGTGGGAGTGGGCAACCTGATGTATTGTGTTACAGTTCTACAGAAAGCAGCTTGAAATTTCCTTAATCAGTCCTGATACTAATGGAAACCCGGTTTCTTGGAGTTGCAAGCAGTTCCACAAGTGGGCAGCCATTCTCTCCTTCCATTACCATGTCCTAAGGCTACATGCTTATGAGATCTGTAGGTTTAAATGGATCTTTGTAAATATTCATCTTCTGGTTTTTAAGCTTATCAGTCTTTATCATCTGAGGACTAATTTACAGTAATTTCATGTAATTCCTGCAAATATACTTCTGCATTTTCTATGGTCTCCACAGACTTTTTTACAGCCTTCAAAGATTTACCTCAGTTGTAGCTCCCTGCTCCCTGATTAAAGCTTGGCTTCTTGTGAGGTGACTCTATTCCTTATTTACCAGAAGGACCAAAACAAAGGAAAATATAGCAAATGCCATATTGATCTAGTCCATTAGTGTTGCAGCTTAGCATATCTAATTCTCAGAACAGCAAGCTTTCTAGAGCAAGGAGGTTTTTTCCCTTGTTTATGTTGTTTCTAAAACAATGAAGTCCAAGTCCTTGATGTGTGCTGTATTAAAGATTAATAGTACCTTTTTTTTTTTTTTTTTGTGGTAAAGAGAATGAGGCAAACAAGAAGGAGATGAAGCTCTATTTCTAAGGGCAGTGCAGAGGAAATGGCTCAGAGGAACATTCCATGGTCCAGTGCACCTGAGTTTGTAAGTAATATAAATGATCTCTTACAGGCGTCTTTTGTGCACACAAGTGCAGGACCAGCATCCAAGAAAAAGAAACCTTAGGTTTAGGTTAAGGAATGGTGAGCACAAAAAAAGAATAGGTCTCCTGTCCCAGAAAAAATACCCTTCACACTGCTGCAAGGATTTGTGCTTGGATATCTGCCATTTCTAACCTAGGTGAAAGGATTGAGACAAATGTTCCAATGTGAACTGGTTAAAATATTAAGACTAAAGTGTTTCAAAAGCAGGATAAGCTTTGTGTGTATTAGCTGGAGAGGAGGTGATATCTGGAACAAATGGATTTTCTGAAAATACTTTCTGGGAGCATGATGTAATGGAGATCCAGGAAGGAGGCAGATACCTTGTTTAATTAGACACTCTTTGTCTCCTCAGTTGTTTCCTTTGCTATTGGTTATTTTTCTCAGAAATTAATGCAGGAATTAACTAGAACAATGTAGGGGAAAAGTGACACTCATGAAAATCAAATGCTGATTGTATTTACATAAGTGCATGGGCAGAAAGGTTTATGCACAAATGTATGTTAACCACTTTGCAATATCTCTGTTTTTCCTATTGTTTTTTAAGAAGTTATAATTTAAGCAGTAAAAAAGTGTGACTTCTTACATGCAATTCTGCTGATTTTTTTTTTTTAAGTGGAGGCAGTTCATCATGTGGTTTGTGTTTTGTACGAATGCGGTAAGTATTTATGTAGCTCAAAGACTTTCCTGGTAACTGAAAGTCACGTTTGTGCAACTGACAAGTCATAACATGCTCCTGTTTTATTCTTACTGGGTCCTGAGGATATTTAATCAACAGTGTAGTCTGAACAAGTCTAGAAAATTAGTGTTGTTAATTAATAACTATTTCTGTTGCAAAGATTGAGATGTTTCCAGTCAAAATAAGTAGAAGACAATTACATAGTATGAATGTTTTCCTATTTCAAAACTATAAATATTTTATTTAAAATGTTAGAAATAAATATTTTCCTGCTGATCTGGTAAATAAATGCCATCAAGCCATTCATCATAAATTTTTTTTTCAGTCTGCAGTTGTTTCTGTTTACAAACTATTAATAAAACATATTTAGGTCTGAGAAATTTTGGACATGTCAGCCCAAGGCTTCTTTGCTCTGCTTTGGCTATTTCCTCACTCTTGTTTCATGAAGGTTTCATGAAGTCCTGACAAATCACATTGCATCTCATCTCTGGTCAGCTGAAACTTAAAAAGGGGAAGGGATTCTGGGTATCATTAATGATAGCTGAGTAAGCAGGACTAACTCATATTTTTTAATTTAGCAGGTTAGCTGCTCAAATACCACAGTTAACAAACTTTGTGTAACTCCACTTCTGAAACCCTTCATGATTGGTTCTATAGGCCATTTCAAAACAAAGAACCAGGCATTCTCATGAAGCTATTTTAAAAAGCAAATATAGCTATGAGTGAGCAAATTCAAGGAAATTGAATTTGACAATAAATGTGGAAATTGAAAAGACCCTAAAATCAGCTAAAATATATTTATTTTCCTAGCTGTAACATTCATACTGTGCTTGCTGCTACCAGTGGTTTCTTTTTTGTATAACATATATGCCTGACTAGTTGATACTAAACCATGGTCTTGCTATTACATAACTTCCTCATCCACCTTGTCCTGTCTTCATCTTGCCCTGATTTTTTGTTGTCTCAGTGTCTGTATGAGTGGTGCATTGTAGCCAGATGGGGGCTGCCTATTGACTTGTGTAATGTGGCTTCTGCTTGCTCCAGACATCTGTGTACACCACAAACAAAATAACTACAACTACTGTACTCTACTATGTGAATTGTTGAAAATGAAAATTATCACAGAGCTGTAAATCTCAAATAAATTTGGAATGTCTGTACCATGTAGCAATTTGTAGTAATTGAGTATCTGTCCTTATTACTTGAAACAAGTTTCTTCTTTGGCAAGCAGCAAGGGATGATCCTTTGGAGGATGATTCTACATTAAGTATTCATGGTCATATTTTTTCACTGCGCTCACGTATGATGATTCCAAGAATATTTATCCATTGAAAAGGAGATACCATGCTCTTAGGTGTGGCATTCACATTCTCTGAACAGAGAGAGACATAATTCTCTCTCTCAGTTTTTTCCTGGAGAAGCACAGAGATCAAAACAATTCTTATCTCATTTGCTGCTCCTGTGTTTGTGCCCATGTGGAATGTATTCTGGAGATTGTTTTCCCAAGGTGACCAATTGGAGCCACATGTCTGGGTCAGGACTCTCAGCCAGAGAGTCATGAGTTTTTCACTTAGCAGTTAGTAGAAGTTAGTTAGAAGTTAGGAAGTAAGTATGATATAGTATAGTATGTATCTCTTTAATATAACATAATATAATATAGTTTTAATAAAGTGAGCATTCAGCCTTCCAAAGCCATGGAGTCGGATGCCAGTCATTTCCCAGACATCAGGGGCACCCTGCTTTTACAATACTTAGGCACTGGAACTTGTCTGCCATGGGGACACCTTGATAATTAAGGATTATCACCAGCTGTGAGCAGGAGCAGAGATGGTGTTTGCTTTGGGTGACACTACAGAAGGCTGTGCCCTTCCTGCTTACATTGCCTGCGGCAATACTGGGAAGGTCACTATTGGAAGTGGAGCTACAATGTGAGGATGAGGACACATGTGGGCAGCCCAGGCCCATGGGAGTGCCCAGACCTTCTCTCTGGCAGCAGCAAACCAAACAAACTCTATACCTTCACAAGATTCCTGTGGTGATTCTGCCCCTTCCCATGACCAAAGCCCTGAGGGTCCATCCTTGGAGACGTAAAATTAAATTTTGCTAATGCCCCTGGGGAGCCTTAACCTGTCTCTCCATACTGCAATTCCACAGTTCATAATTAAAATCTCTTTTTTATCCTCCTCCTACACAAAACCTTTTCAGTTGAGGACCTCAGAAAATTTTCTGCCTGGCTTCTGTGGCCTGAAAAGTAGCACTTAAGGGATTACTACACTGCATTGTATTAAAATCTTATCCAGTATTGCAGATAATAAAAAAAATCCTGAAAATTACAATCTCTATAGCTGAAAACAAGTAGTGTTAAAAATAAAGTATGCATACATACATGTGTGTATTTTGATGAGTATGAACAGGTAGGTTATAAATTATATAATGTAACAAGTAGAAAAGCTAACACAGCACTTGATCTGAAAATGAGAACTAACCAACAATAGATCATTGTAACTATGCATTTTAGCTCATTTAACATGTTTGTTCAACTCACCCTTGTATAAATATTGTTGTATTGCATTTATGTCAGAGTTGAGAGGGCCACAATACACAGAGTATCACCATGCAATTTCAGAAGGCTTTAGGCATCTGCCCATACAGAGTAACATCACTTCAGAAGGCTTCAAGTGTTTACCCTCCCTGTTCTTTAGCCCAGCCTTTTATACCCCTCATGTTGATGCATTGCACCTGTGTGCCCTCTGTTCCCTTTAGTGGTTGGTCAGTGCACCTGGGCCCTCCATGTCTCATTGCTGTCAGTGCTGCTCACCTGCTTTCCACAGCTGTGCCCACTGGGGATGAGGCTCGGCCGCAGCCCCAGTCCCAATCACCATAAACTGCGTACCTACACATATACAATCACCTTTAAAGCTAGTGGGGAAAGAATGTATTTAACTTCTAATTTGTAAATGACTGCATGATTCTGACCTGTTATTAATAGAGGTAGACTTGATGTTAACTTCAAATTTGAGATATGGAACCAGACACAGACACACTTAAAGGTCCATAATTGCTTGGAGTCAGGGATTAATTTGCTTACTAATTATTTCTCCAAGATCAAGTGGGCTAAGTAAATATATTAATCTTCAACACCTTTTTCTCTAGAGGATATATGCAATCCTTCAGCAATAATTTTAAATTTTCAAATTCTCCTCTTAAAATAAATACATGGTTTGGCCCCAGAAGGCAGCTAATGTAACATCATTTTATCATGAGGTTTTGGAAAACATTTGCACAACTGAGTATTTAAGAATAATAATAATAAGTATAAACTGAGTATTTAAGAATATGTTTCACATTTTCATGCTGAAATGTGTACAAAAAAATTTTCCATAATTACTGGAATCCTTAAACATCTGCATAAGGATAATCCACTTTCTTTTAAGATTCAGGTAGATGTCAGAAATAGAAACCTGGCTGAGCTGTGCCTCCCTTTGATCCTTGTCATAGAGAGGATTCCTTTCATAGAAAAGTTTTGGTGTCTCTCTTTGGAAGCTAATGACAAATTCCTCCTGGTCTTAGGGGCAGCAAGCCTTCACTCAGCACAGGCGGCGGCTCCTGGCAGAGGTGTGTCACCGCGTCAGACCAGGGAAGAGATAGACCAGCACCTTGGATCAGTGATGACTCTTTGGTGAGAGGACGAGTACTGAAATACCTTTGAGGGATCTGGGAGTTTTATTGTCATTGTTTGTAACTGGGTGTCAGTCAGTTAAGCTAGTAATTAGTTAGCAAACTGTACCAAGCTTTTAAGGCCCATCTGGAGCAAAACATGTAAATGGAAAAGGGGGAAGCACATTTAGCCTTAAAATTATCACCAGGTTTACTACCATCAGTGCTGCATCTCATCTTTATGGCTTTGCAGTCTAGGAAAGAATAACTGCTCGACTCTGGCTAGATGTATTTTAAATGTAATTATCTTGGTTGTTCAGCCAGTCAGGCCTAAACCAGATTTAAGATGACAAAGCATGGCATAGAGTTGTTTTCCATGGCAACTGTAAATATGAGCTGTCTATTGTAACTGTTCTCTGAATATACAGTTTTGAAGTGCTTATCCAAGCATATCTGGGATTTGCTACCTGGAAAGGGGTAGAATAAGGTGCAGGGTGCAGAAGGCTATAAATAAGGCAGAACAAGCCCTGAGGGGTGTAATTGGGCAAAACTTTTCACCTCACAGCTTCTTCCACGTGCTTTTATGTGTGCTGTAGTTCAGTGTTCAGTGTATCTTACCTGTATGTACTACAAAGGGGGATGCAGTTCATCTTTAATGAAGTGCTATGGGCAGTCCTGAGGGAAGCTGATGCAGAAGATGCTCTTTCCCTGGGGAGGACTTTGGCTGCCAGGACTCTCTCAGAGCACAGCAGGAGAGTGGGAATAGCAATAGCAAATTTTGGAGAGTAGCTGCAGGTCCTGTGCATACAGTTGAAGAGAACTTGGAAGAGTTGGTCTCAGTTTTGATTGTAGGATTGAAGAATGCAGACAGCAGCTGGGAGAACCAGATGCACAAGGACACAGCTCAAATGCTATACAGCCATCTCAGGGCTATGTTCTTCCCATACTAAATGAGGACTTAGAGAAGAGTTTGGAAACTATCCTTTAATACATTGTTGACTGAGAGATTTCTGTGGGCCATTCACTTTGATGTGACAGGAAAAACTAAGGGCTGACTTGTTTCCCAGCTATTGCCTCTGATGGAGAACTGATGAATGTCTGAGTTCCAGTGTTGCAGATGAAGATGTGACTGGTACCCAGTAGTATGTGCTTGATAAAATCCAGTCTAGAAACTGAAACCCAGAGATTTTCTTTCCTTCATTATTTCTTTGTTATTGTTTGAATGGTGAGGACAAACAATTAACCAACAAATGCTGCAGGTGGTGTACTACCTTTATTGTTTTTAATAAATCTGAACCACTTTGATCTACATGGCTTTAAGTGGTTGCTTATTCAACGATATTCTATAGCCTTGTCCATCAGAAAAAAAGATTTTGGTCATGGTTCACTCTAATATGTGGAAGATTTTGTTGCTACTTAAAATAAGGAAACAAACTAATATGTATCAAACAAGCATTGAATTTCCCACAGTGCTTGCCCTCAGTCTGGTGGGAAGAAGAAGAGACAGGAAAAAAGATACACAAACAAATATTGCGTGAACCAAAAATAGGATGTTCATAATAATTTTCAACTGGTTGAGAAGGGGCTTGATTAATTCCCACAGAACTGGCAAATGACATACATCACCCATTCCCACAAGGTCAGTGGGATGTTTCATCCTAATTCCTCCTGAAATCCACCCAAGGAAATAAAGCATATTTGGGGGGGGGAAGGTACAGAAAATGGTTTTTTGCTGCCTGGTGAGATTTGAAGTAATTTCCTGCTCATGAACTTCCTCTACACAGCGAATCCTTTTCTTTCTGTGTGACTAGAAGATGCACATTGAGTCCAAAAAGAAAAACCAGTCAGGATGACTGGTTAAAATGGTATCTGCAAACTGATTTCAGAATTTCCTTGTACCTCATCCTGTGACCTTAAATGTTGTCTCTTAAGGTTGTTTGGCTAGGTCATTTTCATTTTGCTATGGAGAACCCCTACTCCCTACCTTCTCTGAAATCTTAAAGTCTGTATAAATATTTCTGTGGGGGTTTTAATATGTGCCTCTATGGTGCCCAGTCTCCAGTTGCACCAGGATGCTGTTGTGTTGGAACAGTAAAGAAACACATGGAAAAACATTCCCTTTCCAATACATTAGCTGCTTAAGTAGAAAAGTACTTTCATTTCATCTGACAAATGCGAAGCTATGAATAGAAACATGAATTGCATTGCTAAATACAAGAATTGACTTTAGGTGTTCCAACTGTAAACCCAAGATTTTAATCACATGTCAATCCAGCCAATCTCTCTTCTAGTTGTGGGTTTTTCTTTCATTAAGTCTTTTCTTTATTGTTTTCCTTTTAATTTTTTGGCAGGTATTTTGTACAGTGGTTGCTGCAGAGTCTTAACAGATCACACTTCCTTCAGTGTGATAAATTAATTTACAATAATTCTCCTGGTGTGACTGGGGAATGGGTCATTTACAAAGCTTGATAATGATAAGCAAATACAAAAGGACACTTATAAACCAAAATTTATTATAGTCTGGTCTTTCTAAAATAAATACACATAATAAAATCTTCCTGAAATCAATGCTGTTGATCTAATGATCTAATGATCAATGTTGTTGATCTAACACCAGGTTATCTCTAATATATGAGATTAATTGATACTTTTAGTATGGGAAGGGTGCTAATGTTCTTATTAGCAATTATATAAAAAGATCTCTTAGCACAGTTATAAACTATTGCTTTGTAGGGTTTAAAAGCAGTTTGGAACTCTTAAGGACCATGCTATATATTGCTAATCTTTTCTGTGTGAGTAGAGAATGTGTTTCTATTGAAATGTATGTAAATTCGACACATCAGGTCAGTTCTACAAAGGTAAAGAAAAAAGATTAGCAGTAACTAAATTGAATGAATTATGTACTTACTGACAAAGAACACTGGTATTTTCTAATCCCTTCTAAGACATTTTCTCTATGTGCAAGATTATGGGTAGTTTTCCTGAATATAATAATGTTTTCAAAGGTCCCTAAAGGCTGACACCTGAATCTTCTTACCTTTTACAAAGAAAAATTATTTCTTAAAATTATGGGGCATTATTAACACTTTCAAACTGGTTCAGAAAGAGATTAGAAAGTTATACCCTACCAGATGGCAGTCAACATTTCTGAGAAAAAGAAATTTGTCTCCAAAGAAAACTAAGACTTTTGTGTGGGGTCAGTGTCTTTTTGTAAATCACCCCAGAATGGTCTTAGGTTGCCAACATTTTGGCTGACAATTATAGCTAACTTCCTGTAGAAATTTACGTTACGTTCACTTTCATATGGGTCAAAGAGTGATGAATCATATGCCCTTATAAAAAGTCCCTCTCCAGCTCTCTTGTAGTTTCCTCTGGGCTCTGGAACACTGCTATAAGGGCAGCCCTGCTCCTCCTCTGGCTGAACAACTCCCGTTCCCTGAGCCTGTCTTCATGGGAGAGCTGCTCCACCCCTCTGATCATCTCCGTGGCTCTCCTTCAGACTCACTCAAAGCTGTTTCCCACTCACAAATTTCTACTTTAAATCATAAAGCTATAATTATAAATACTTTAATACAGTATTTTTTAAATGATTTTATTTTTATTTCAAGGAGAAGACTAGAGAAAGGACCTCCCCTTGAATACATTTGATTGAAATTAAAATCTTTTGAACTGCACGAAAACTCTCTCTCTGAAATCAGTTCAACCTTTATGTGTTATGGATGGTTTCATGGATTTGTGCAAATGTTTTTGTGCCCCTCTCTTACTCTATGGTCTGAGCTTCTGTTTGCCTGTACATCTCTCTCATGATGCATTTTGGCATACTGTCACAGCAATCATGCACTGCAGAAAAGGCGGCCTAACTCTTAGGCAGGAGGGAGGGTGCTGGAATGATAGATCTCACGAGGCACTTCAGCCTCACAGACTGCTGGATCTTTATGTGGCCTTCAATCAACTTTTCTTCAGTTGGTTCTAATGCAAGAAGATTAAATATGCTGATATGAAAATGCTGAAATTATTCTTTTGGATTTGGAGAAAAAAAAATCTTTTCTGTTTTTTTTCCAAAACATTTCAAACAATTTCTCAGAATGTTTTGGTATGCAGTCTGTTTCTGGAACAAAAGTAACATCAAAATATTTGAGCTTAGAAAACATTTGAGTGAATGTTCGTGGGTGTCTCAGTCAATCCCTAAAATGAAAAAAATATGCTGTTGAAGACAAATAAAAGGGAGAGGAGTTCCCAAAAGACGGTGGTGACACAATGAAATGTTGGGTACATAAAGTGGCTTTTATGTGAATGTCAGGGAACTGCTTGTCATGTATACAGTGGTTTTCATAGAATCATAGACTAAGCTGAGTCAGAAGGGACCTACAAGGATCATGGAAGTCCAGCTCCTGGCCCTGCACAGTACTGTCCCTAAGAATCACATCATGTGCCTGAGTGTATTTTCCAAATTCTTCTTGAACTCTGTCAGGCTTGAGGCCATGTTCACTTCCCTGGGGAGCCTGTTCCAGTGCCCAACCATCCTCTGGGGGAAGAATAACTTCCTAATATCCAATCTTCCCTTCATGCCATTCCCTGGGGTTGTATTGTTGGTCACCAAATAGAAGGAATCCCTCCAGCTCACCTTGTGAGGAAGCTGTAGAGCACTGTGAGGTCTCCCCTCACTCTCCTCCAGGCTGAACAGACCAAGTGACTTCAGATGCTCCTGATATGGCTTCCCAACAGGGCCCTTCACCATCCTCATGGTGCTACTTTGGGTGCTCTCTAAGAGCTTTATATCCTTCTTAAATTGTGGCACCCAAAACTGTACACAGGACTTGAGGTGAGGCTGCACTAGCACAGTGTTGGGGTTCGTCCTTTATGTATGTTCAATTCCCCCTCTATTGTTATGTTAGTGGTTTTGCCCAAGTTCCAGTTTTGTGTCAGTCTCTGTACCCCTCCCACGTTACCATGGTTCCCCAATGTATCTCATTTGTTCCCCTCCCCTGGCTGCCTGCCAGTCACTCGGCACCCCTGCCTCTTTTTCCAGAAGCTTCTGGCTAGGGTGTCGGGTGATTGGTTCAGGGGCCAGGGCCCCACCCGCAACTGTATCCTATTGGCTCCCCATGGATGTCTTTCTCCAAAGTACCCTCCCTACCCATCTTCTGATTTGTTGTTCCAAACCCCTTCCTTTCCCTTTATAACCTGAGATTTTCCCCGTCTCGAGGCTCTGGACTTCAGCTCCCTGACCCGTCACCTCCCCTTCCAATAAATCTCCTTTCCCAAGAAGCCGTGAGTCGCCCTTTCTTCAGCGCCCTGCAGCATTGGAGTTCTCTGCCTGCGGCCACTCGCCCTCAAGCATAACACCGCTTGGGCACAGGGCCTGGATCTTGCGTCTAGGCAGTGCTCGATTGGCTGGAGGCTGGCTGGACACTACCTCTCTAGCCTGGGCGTTTTCTATCTCCCGGCCACCGCTCCAGCACAGAGTTGAGCAGGATAGTAGCTGATGAGGCTGAATGACTTAAAATGCTCTTTTCTTAGCCTTTTGTCTAGGATGTGCTACTACTTGTTTCCTATTCCTCTGCATGGATGTACCTCCATAGTTGTCATGAGTTAAGCTATTCTTTTATTTAGTTGAGTTTCTTGAGAATTTTTTTTCCTAGTTTATTTGGTATTTTATTTGACCAGAGTGGTCAATTGAAAATAACTGGCTAATTTTTCTCATGAATTTTGACTATGGGAAACTCCATAGATGGACCAATATCTAAAAAGCACTTTGGTTTATGGCTTATTATGGAAATGAAAGCACGCTGCCTTTGTGCAAACATATACAGATGTGCATACCCTTCTTAATCACTTTTAAGCTCATTGTCCTTGCAGAAATCAGCCCTCAGAGACAATTGCATTTTGTGAAAACAGATGATTGTTTAGAGAAAGAAGATACCATACATGCCCTCAGGAAAAGATGTTGGGTGAGCTCATCCTTTTTTAAGCACTAGGAAATCAACAGCAGAAGGACAATACAAAAATGAGCTGGCTTTAGAAGTTTCAGGGGAGCTTGCACCTTTCTAGAGAAGTACAACAGAAGTGACTTACAAGTTGTAGAAATCAGGCAAAGTTCATTTTAGTATTTGCAATATTTGAAGAGAAAATGTCCATGTACTACCATGGTAGTCATTCATTCATTCAAAGTGGAAAGTTTCTAAACCTGAATTAAGGATCAGACAGAGAAAAGTTTTTCAGTGAGATGTTTGTGTTCCTGCAGTTCTTCAAAGTGATTCCTGTCTGGTAAGTGTCAAGGGAAGAAAAGAACCTAAAAATACAAGTTAAGTATAGCTAATGTATTTCTCTCTATTCTGCCATGTAGCTATCTCAGGATATGATCAAGGGATGCTCTGGTCTCTCTTTATGTCACAGTGCTATGCTTGGCACAGAGCTGCTACAGAAAGATGTTGGATAGGAAGAGGCTTATCAACTGTACTTTGTTCCCTTTTTGTTTTGACATCCTGCTATCAAGAAGGTCTTCTGAGGAAAGAGAGATGAGATTGTTAAATAATTCATCTACGTCAGACTGGTATTAAATAGAAACAAGTAAAATTCTTGCATTTCATGAAGTATGGAGTTAATATTCTGTGACATTTTCATTCAAAACTTTGCTTTTTTTCAGAACTGGAAGTCATTTTAGTGTCCTTTTAATACAAAGACCAGGGAGGAGAAGTTCCAGAAGAACCAAAATCCCTTCTTTAGGAACAATGCTATGCCATAAAAACTGTGCTAATTAAATTTGCATATTCTGCAAAGAGAGCTGAAATGTATTACCAAGTGATGGATGTTGCTTAGTCAAATGTCACTTTGACTTTAGTGTAAATGTTCAGCAGAAAGCTTTTTCATGAGATTTAGATTTCTTCCTAAAAGTCATGCTTCATCTACCTTCTGTGGAGGGAGGGGAATTCAGCCTAAATATTTGAGGTCGGTAGAGCTGACTTGTTTTTATCTCAGTCCAAAAGCCACTAATATTGAAAGCTGGTCTCCCTCTATACCTCTAACTGACCCTAAAACCCAGCCAAAGTAAACACTGAATCTGTGAGGAGGTCCCAGGCAAAATTTGGATGCCACAGCTTACGTGCAATATCTAAACTTTTCCTTCTATAGTTGACAATGTCTTAGATTTATCTCTATTATACTGCTGTCAGTGCTCATCGATTTTGCACACTCTAGCTTGACGGACCATTTAATTAACATTAATCTGTTTTGGATATACAGCCTGCATAGGTAAGATGTGTACCCTGTTCCTTGTTAAGTGCTATCTTTATATAATTAACTGTTGATAGCCTATACCTCATTTGCAGATAAGCTCCTTATGAATTTCCTGTAGTGTGACAATTTGTTTTGTTTTGTTTTTCATTTTGGGTTTTTTTGTTGTTTTTAATGCAAGGTCATTGGCAAAGTTGCAGGTGTAATTTCTTACTGTAAAGCATGACTTCTAACACCATACTGGTAAGTGGATTATACAGCTGGTTCTTGAAAATAGGCCTTTGAATCATTTGCCATCTGGTTACTTTGAAGTTTATGGAAAATGGATTTGGTGTCATTCCCCAGATGTCCAACCTCTTTTGCCATTTATGTTAATTGACCCAGTTTGTTGGCCAAGTTCAAAGAAGGAGCAAAAAGTTAATATATTCTAGAGATCAGATTTCTCTGTCTCATTGAAATGACTGAAAGGCTGGCAGGATGGGTCAGGAGAGCCGGCACTCCTAATTTACTTTCCAAGAGGAAAGCACTTCTTGAAATAGTCAGGGAATTTATAGAAAATCTGAATGAGACTTCTTGTCTTATTTAAAGAAAAGCTTTCATTCCCAGTGGGTATGGTGTTTATTAGAACAGTGAAAATATACATTCAAGATGAGCAACCAACACTAGCCAAGCTGAAAATTATTATAAGGGGTCCCTTAGGAGTAGCTTGTTATAATTTTTTTGTCCTATAGTCAAGGTTAGGAGAGAAGACATAAAGGTTCATTTCAAGTATTTCAGGTACATCTGAAATAAAATATTGTCTACCTTCTTAATGTAGGTATCAAACTACAGAACCATGCTATGTAATTTCAATAATTCTTTTGGAAGAGGGGAATATAATGACTGAGAATTGTAGAAGGTGAACTTATTGACCGTAAAGAACACTAATATTAGAAATATTATAAGATTTGTGGTATGTCTTCCTCTTACAAAGGCTATTCTCTCAAGTCACTGAAGCAAAAAAATTACTCCAAGTTGTGATTTTTTGATTCTAAGATTAACCAGGATCCAAGAATTTTCTAAGAGAACTTCAGACATGAGAATTTCGGTGTATCTGGGATGCTGCTTACACCATTAGCTATGCAGGCCATATCTTTATACAGGTAGTCATGGAAATCAATAATGAGAGGAAACTGAAAAACCACCACATCAAAGCTGGAACTTCAGGTAAGCAAGTATCAGATTTACCTTCCTCCAAAGGTAAATCATTAGCTTTGCCTCAGGACCTGCTTTCTGCTTTTTAAAAGGATTTTCTAGGCAGACTGGTGATACACATCTTAATCACTGCTTTTTTGAAAGACTGATTATTACATGAAGACCTGTGATCCATATGGTAATCAGTTTCAAAATTTTGGATGCTGTTCAAGGCAAAGATGTAATGCCAGATCTAGATCTAAAATCTCTTGGTATTTCACTGTCATTTTTTGGTTTCTACAGGCAAAGACGCCACTGAGAGAAAGAAAACAGATGAACAAGTGCTACATGCCTTATTTCTGTCCAAAGGAATTGGTAACAGCCATGTCAGCAGAAATACTATTTTGCTGGTGTAAGTGAGGCTGTGGACTCTCCTCCCTCTCCATGTTGGCTGCACTGACTGGAGATATTATTGTACCCCACCTGCTCATTGTAATCCTGTCCCCATCCACAGCTTTTCAAAGGAAGATAATCACGCCACCACTTCTGGGCCATCTGGGTGAACTGAAACCAGAGACCTGGGTGGACTGAATCCACTGGCCATGCTGACAGCAAGTGTGAAAGGGAAGTATCCCCCTGATATTCCTACCTGCCAAACAGGGATGGCAACAGCTTCCAGCAAAGAGTAGGCAACCAAGAACTGAGAATGCAGTAGCACACTCAGCCTGTAAGGCTGTCAAAAAGCTTATTTTAGGATGGTGTGCTGCTATGGTTCTTAGAGAACAGGAAGGTTTTTCTAGTGAAAACAGGTTTAAATTATTCCATAGACAGTAGTGTGGAAGAATATGTTCAAAAAAACTGCATATAATGAATATGCAAAAGGTTGTGCTGACACATTTAACTTTGGCTGGTTTTGCAGTCTCTATGTATCCTGAGGATAGCTTTTATATGGAATATATGTGCATGTGTATATATATATATATATATATACACACATATATATATATATATTATATATATATATATACACACACACATATATATATACACATATATATACACACACATACAGTATTTAACATAATCCAATGCTTTTCCTATATAAAATACCATAAAAAATCTTGGCTTCTTGTGATGACAAATAGCAAGAAAACTCTCAGAGCTAATGCATTTAAATTGACTGATATAAAATGGAGGCTTTTTTTTTAAAGGCTCTGAACATTTTCAGCAGTGCAGACACTCTAATTCATGTTCTGTGCTTAACTAATGGCAGCTGTATTCTCCAAAATTGTACATTTGGTCCTGTCTTCCCATATGCTCTAACAGCTAACCAACAAAAGCTCTCAGGAGTTAAAAAAATCTTTCTGAGCTCAGGGCAAAAAAGGTTTTTACACTGATATTATGTTGCAGGCCTTTTATAAATCAATTTATCAAAGCAAGAAGCAAATCTAAATTTTTAATTCTAACTATGCATGCAATAATTATTAATAAACTGATGGACAGCAGTTGAGTGTTCATGATGTACTAAATATTAGTTCTGCAGATGTCTCATTTACTTTGCTTTCAACATTCAGATATCAATATAAGTCATTAAAACAACCATTTTTAATTAATGATAGATGATTTTATTGGAGCCCTAATCTTCTAGAGAACTGATACTTAACATTACTGATGCTAACAAACAGACTAGTCAGAAGTTTCACTGACCACAGTTTTATTTATACAATTAAGTTTCAAGTGGCCAGGTTTGAAAATAATGTGCCCAATTTAAGCATAGTTTGGAGTGTCATGTCTAGGGGATCATCCTAAAGACAGATGTTTTATTATTAACTATTGGCAGAAATGCCCATACCAAAGGGAGAGGAAGAAATCTCCCCTTTTTCCAGAGCCAGCAATTAGTAGGAATTATATTTACTGTAGTATTTACTGTGTAAAGATGTGTATTATCACATGGTGTTTTACTCTCATGGTACTAAAAAATTCCAAGAAACTAGCTTGCAATGCAAACAGAAAAATTATGTCAATAACTAAAAAACTAACCAAACAAAAAACTCCCCACCAAAGCAAAACAGATAAGCCAATGCATTTGGCTGTCTGTATTTTAGATTTACAGATTTCCTTCCACATCGATGAATAGTCTCCAGCCATGGAGCAACCCTTTATCACTATGTGACCATTTGTGCCCGAAAAAGACAGTCACTCTCGTAGGCAGACTGTGTTCTGTCTCATCCTTCTTGATGTTCACAGGAGTTGTGTGACATGCAGAGCATGTACAGTGGATTTCATACTTTTATGCTTGGACCATCCATGAAAATGTTAGATCAGACTGACCAGTCTTTTAACACCACTCTGCATTTTGGTTTTAGAGGAATTTGAGGGTTGTCCCTGCACCAGGGCCATCCGTTGTGGCACTGCCTGATGCTGTTGGATAATCCAAAACCTAGACTGTGGTTATCCTTGGGGCACTTGAACACCCCTTCATTGTTTGCAGCTGGACTGTTACTGTTTTCTTCTTTCTTAACCACTTGGTCTTTTGGCCAAGGGAAACTTTTGATAGACAGTCTTTAGGGTCAGGATTAAGATCTGTGCTGCCAAATGCAGAGGATGTGATCTATTTGTTGTGTAAGAGCACTAAGAGAAGCATCAGCCTGAAATCACTTTGGGGCAAAAAGTTATAGTACAGACAATTTTGTCATCAAAGGGCTTTCATGTGTCAGTTGTTCACCCAGAAAGATTTTGGGGACTGGAAAAAAGGTCAAGTCTGTGCCTACCCCAGACATTTGGTAGCCTTGCTCACAGTCTAGGGTGTCCTGATTTTCCCCCAAATTCTACTGCAGTGCTGCATCTTGACACATGTTGTGGGAAGCAGTCAGTCTCTCTAGAAGATATGTCTCTCAGTCTCATATATGTCCTCCCTCTTTGAACTGCAGCTGTCCTCCAGCACTTTGACCCACTATGCTGGAGATGTAGCAGAGAGGGGAAACAACTCTGCCTGTGTAAGGGCATGATGCAGAACTAACTGCAGAGTTTCAACTCCTTTTGAGCCTTATGGAATGGGAGACTGAAATGTTAATTGTTAATGACTCAAACAATCAGCCATTTGCAAAAGCAACTGGTGTGTTTTGGTGAGGCCAGATTTGCATTCCCAATAAAAGCCAGGGAGGAGAGGTTTTTGTGTGTGGTGGCAAAATCTCTGATCCACATAAGACAGAGGGCATGAGCACTCATCACCAGGAGATGACCACAAAAACCAACCTTTGTTTAGTAACAAGCTGGGGTTTGAGCCACATAAGGGAGAGAGCCAATAAGAAACAGATTCTACTTGGTGGGATAATGCATTTTATCAAGCCAATTTCCTCCCTTACACAACTGTCTCAGTTGTAAAACTTCCCCCCTCCCGGGAAGTACCAAGACATTCTCATGCAGGCATGAAGGTATTCATCCCTTCTGATGGGGCATAACTGGCTCAACTATGCTGCCTGGTGAGAGACAGCTGTCATGTCTTAGAAGGTGTCATGTACCATCAAAGATCCCCAAAGTGCCCCCAGACACATCTCTGAGGCTTTCCACCTCAGAGAACTGTGCATAATCCAGTGTTGCAAGAGATCTACAAGGTTACATCAGGCAGTGTAAAACTGCCCCCTCAGGGGAGGTACCTGGGCATTCCCACATAAACCTGAATTGATATTAACCCATTGAAGCCTGTGTTTTGCGGGCCTCCCCTACTCTGATGGATCGAGATTTTAATGACCAGTTCAACCAGCGGACATCAAAATTGAAATGGTCAAGTCTCATTTCTGGATCCACAGGTGGTGATATTTTCCTCTCCACAATCTACTCCTATCCTTTCTTTTTCTTTCTTTTCCTTATGTATTTTCTTGAGTGATATCTTTATACTTCTATAATGTTATATTACTATAGAGAATAATAACCAAAATGGCTACATACCTCCTTTCTATTGCAACCAAATTGTTCCAAAATAAACCCTACACACATATATTTAAACACTGATCATTCACTGTTGTTTCACTCTAATCCACCCCACGGGAATCTATTAAAAAGAACTTCAGTTACCCTCACCTTCAGGGACAGGTCATAACACTGAGTCTGTAATTTTAACAATCTAAGTATTGGGAGTCCAATTCCCTTTCCTCACCCGTGTCATTATTCTAGCATGATGCCAATGAAAGGTTTCTGGCTGCTGAAATTGGGAGCTGCATTTAAAAACAGTGAGTGATGAATCTAACATATGTTTTTATCTGCAAGCATTTATTAGGACTGAGCTGGTAAAGAGGGACATGGGACTTAGCAAGGTAAGAGGAGAAGTAGAAATTAATGGCAGGGAGCTAGGAAAAAGCAAAATGACAAAAAGTAGCCTGAGAGGAAGAAAGATGATGGAAACAAAAGAATTATTGCTGAAACAGAAGGATGCTTCAAAAGTGAACTCACAGACATGGTAGCACACTGGGGAAAGAAGATGTACAGAAAAGGAGGGAAATTAATAATGTATTGGTCCATTGAACTTCAATTCTGAAGTGGATGCTGGAATTATTACTGCAATTTTAAAGTTTTCCAACTGAATTGGAATCAAGCTCTCACTTCACCCTTCACATCCTATTAGGCAGTTCTTAGATCATAGCTTATAGGTGCTCATAATCTCCCATCCTGACTATGGTGGCCTTGGTGCAGCTTGACCTCCTTGAGCCTTGTCTTCCCCCTGGCACAGACTAAATGCAGCCAGCTCTGCATCCATCTGCAGCTGACCTCCCTTTTCATCCTATCACTCTCAGTTTTCCCTTATGAAACCTTTCTAACAATTTCTGTGTTCACCTACTTTTTGCATCATCCCATTCATGGCATTTACAATGAAGGCTTCCATGTACAATGCCTGTCACATTTTATACCATACTGCCCTCTATAACTTGAATCTCACTTAAGTGCAGAAAATTATATAATCAAAAAGTGTTTCATGAACCAGAAGCTACTATTTAACAGAAGTAAATTTTCCCGTCAAGCTCAGGCACCAAAATGCAGCCTATTGTAAGCTGCATCCTTTCAATTAGTGTTCATTAATTTTATGCTTTTTGTGACAAGTTTTGCATTTTCTTCACTGGTTGGAAAATACATACTGTATGGGTGTTATGATCCAGTTCTTTAAATTATTTGAAATGTCTCTGCCCGAATTGAGGTGCAAATAGGGCCGTATGCCAAAGTCAATAGTATAGATTTTATTTAAAAGTAAATGAAAGAGGGAGAAAAAGAGAAAGAAAGAGAAAAGAGTTGGGGGGACAGAAAGAGAGTGAAAGAGACAGATAAAGTAGAAAATATCACCACTTCCAACAATGTCCTATTGATCCTCTCTATCCAGTCTTCTTGGTGGTGAGGTTCCCCCCAAAAACATAGAGTCTGATGGACTAATATACATTTAAGCGAGGTGGGAATGCCCAGGGACCACTCTGGAGGAGGGCAGGTAATTCTGACACTGGGTCTTGTAACAGACTTTGGATCTGTTGAATTGCTTTGCGTCATGTGCAGTGCTGTGGTGCAAGGCCTCGGGAATAAGTCTGGGGAGCACTCTGGGAGGTCTTTGATGGGGTATGACACCCCCTCAGCTGCTCCTCACATGAATATCCCATGGATATGGCCTTGCTGGCGTGGGGAGAGGGCAGAGGAGTCTGTGCAAACCTGCCCTCAACAGAGAGCCTGAGGGCTATGGCTTTCCCCAGCCATGGAACCCAGACAGGGATGATTTTCGGGACAGCTGCTGGGTTTGGCTTTCTTGTGGATGTATTCTTCTCCCTAAGCCTTGTTTGCTTTTTGAGATGACTGAACAATAGTGTCACCTCTATCTTATCCCAAGTTGCCTTAGGTGGCTTAGCTCAGAGTCCAAAGTTCCCCTTAGGATGCATCTTCAGGGAGGGGAGGGCTTTGGTGATCACACCTTCTTTATACAGTTTTGTCATCATGGGGAAAAGATCCTTCTTGACAATGTTTCAGCTATGAACCATAACATTTCAGTCTCTGACAATTGGGAAAAGAAAACCATTTCAGAAAGTGAAGACAGTCTTCATGAGTAAAGGTCATAATAAGCAAGCCTTGACTTCAGCCTGGCTTGCTAAGTTTTTGCTTTAGGCTACTGGGTTTTCTGAATCTCTCCATGAAAAGTAAATTGAAAAGTAACACAAAGGTCATCTGATTTACAACTGAATGAGTTTTGAGACTGAGAAGAGACTGCCTGGATAAGAATCCACCTCTTCCCCACCTTTAGCCCTTCCACTGCCTTTACCCCTCCATCCAGCACCAAGGGATTTAAATTGTTGTACTTCCAATTATTTCATAGCTTGAGGTAAAGGAAATGCTTTGCTGCCTTCATCTACATGCACTGTGTAATGCGGGGAATTAGCAAGAGGTGGTGACACTGATACCCTCTCTAACACTGGAAGGACTACCAGTGCTCCAATTCACCATTTATGTAACTAGAAGATTTCTGAATCTGACTGTCTTTGGTGAACCAAAGCAGTTGTCACCAGAAACAATATGCCCCACCAGCCCTTCTTCTGTTCACAGAGCAAAGGGCAGGTCTTCACCAGGAGAGGAAGAGCTGATCACGCTCAGTGAGAAATTGAATAACAGGCACAGCAGAAGCCCTGCTGGAATTTCATTGAATTGTGTTCTTAAAATTATTCTGTTGTTGGTTAAAACTTGTTGTTTGGCTTCAGTTATCTAGAAGTCCAAGATATGTAAAGTAGGCATTTTAAATGTAATAATCAGATTAAAGTGTATCTTGTGAAATATGATCAATATATAATTTCAGTCCTCACTGGACTGTTAGGCATCTGCATGACCATGCTGCCTAGTGCTCCCACAGCTGACAGCAAGTCCCATGAGACCTGTGACTGAAAGGCCACAAGACACCTGCTCCCAACTCACCAATACTTACCTTTTCCTCAATATCAAATTGAATAAATAAATGCAGATTTTGCCACCTGCTAACCTGCTTATGCCTTCTCTACATAGTCAGCAGCTCTGGAGAGCCATCCCTGGGTGGAACTCCACTGGGTAATAAGGCATTGCCAGCCACTGCTATGACCATGCACTTGACTGCCCATATCTCTACCTCAGGAACAACCATCATCATGTATTTGCTTTTTTGGTTTGTTTCTGAGTGCACAAGCAGCAGAACCAAATGCATACCATTAGACTCATAAAGAATGTTTTCCCCTCTGCCAATAAATGTCAGCACCTGTATCTTTTTCTTTAGCCATTACCACAACTTTATTGGCCACTTAGATCAATGAGACAGGCAAAAGAGTGATTTGGTTTTGGAACAATCCTAACATATTTTACTATGAAAACATAGTTTAAGAAATATCTGGCCAAAATTTCCAGTCAAGGATGGGCTCATCTGTTCTTTGCAGTTTTAAAATAGGGAAACCAAAATGCATCAGTGAGATCACTTGCCCTGCCACATCTAACATAGCCCACAATGTGCACAAAACCTCAAGAAGAGGAAAGCATCCTCTCCTTCTGCCTGGAGTTGACTCCCATGCAAAACCAAAGAGCAGATATTTTCAATTCAGCAAAACAGTTGTGTTGCTCTATGGCAACTCTGCTATAGAGCAGCAAAAGAAAAACCTCTGTCTTTTACATCACAGAGAAGATGCATCTGTCCCTCTTCAGGGAATAGCCCTATCCATAGGAAGCACTGCTTTTTATTTTTCTTTTTGAGGTACCTGTACCCCAAAGGCAAAAATCTCATTATCTTTCTCTGTCCATCTTGGCCTGGAAATATTTTTAAGTATTCCCTCTGGAAATTAGGTCCGTGTTTTCCAGAACATATGCTTAGTGTGTGTCCTGTTGTTCTTTCAGATTTTAACAGGTCCAAATGCTGCCTTCCTTCCCATCCTATGGGTTTGCATGCTCTCCGTGACAGAGAGTGCTGCATGGCTGTGGCAGCTGAGTGCTGCAGAACCTGTGGACATGCTGTAACATATCTTCTCTGATTATGGGCAGTTTAACAGCAATGGGCAAAAATCAGGCACAGAAACTTACTGCTGATGTTCATACTTTTTGTGTCCCATTTTTAATTTGGGGCATGTACTTAAAGCCACAAAGTCTCCCAGGAAAAAATCTTCACTTTCCTTGGCCTCCCAATATGTTGGAAAAGAGAAGAGGGCAGACTCTACATTAGAAGTTAGGCTCCTGCCAGGTTGCTACTCACATTCCTTTGTTGAGGTTGGGCTCACTTCTCTGCAGGCCTTGATCCAGGGGAATTGCCTGGAAAAGATCTCTGCCCCAGGTTGCAACAACTGCTTTCCTGGCAGACCCAGCTGTCTCCCTGAAGGCACCATGCTAATGGTACTACCCTACTGTCTGTCTGTCTGTTTTAATGCTTGACCTACATCTAGAGATGTGGTTAGAGAACCCATGGCTCCTTCATGAGTCCTTGGAAAGCAAAATGAACATTTGTGATTACTGAAATGGTGGTGTATTCTGATTATGGTACCACTGCTTAATGCCACATTTACCCACACTGGACAAAAATGTGATCTAGTCTGGAGTGTCATAACTACTGCAGGCCGTTAACCACAGCCTGCAACTAACAAGGCTTGAAATTTGCCTGTTTACATGGCTGATAGATGAGGATTAGATTTGCAGTACAGACTAGATTTGCAAGTGTGACTAGTAGAGCAGAACCCCTTCACAGTGTTTGCTTTACTGCTGAGTAGATGAAGGGAGAACAGCAAAAATGCATATGTGAAGAGAGACTGGGAGAGAGGTAGTCTTTGGAGAGTCTTCCTAATCCCAGGCACTCTGGCCACTGGCCGTCAGTATACCCTCCATAAGCAAGTGTGTGCAGAGCATGAGCATGTCCTCTCTCTAAAGATGGCATTCAGCCTTGCTCCCCAAACTAACAGCAAGCATACCAGCAGCAGCTCACTTGCAGAGTAATGCCATAATGCTGGCTAGGTCAGGCTGCTTAGCTATGACTTATGCTGAACTGGAGGAAAAGTGTCACTGCCATGGCTAGAGACTGGGCTTGGAACAACCTTCTTCTGTGTCTTGGAAATGAATATAGACAGGATGAATGATCTGATTTGGTCATAGACACTTTGTAAAGCATGAGGACCAGCTTAGTAGCAAGGGTAAATCTAGTGAGCTACTCAAGACTGAAGACTTGTTTTGGGGGAACAAGGATGTTCCACTCTGAGGTTTTATTTCTAAGTGAATTTTCTATTTCTTGGTTTCCTGATCCATGTGTACCAGGCCTGGGACAGATTAGTGCAACCAAACCAATACTTATGGGAAAACAAAGCTCATCCTCACCACCTTTGCTGCTGTTACAGCAGAAGGGAGTAGGTGAGAGCTGCTCACTGCAGCACTGCATGTCACAGCATTGGGCACAGTTATGGTGCCTTGTGCTTGGTGGCATGGAGCAAGGAGGGGCAGAGTACACGGGTAAACTGGAATCCCAACTGCAATCTTGTCAGCTGTGACCACTTGCAGTTGCTTTGAAACCATCTGCCTGCCTCCAGACTTTTCCTTGAAGACAGATCAACACATAGGCAGTATGGATGACAGTGGACTAGAGCCCCAGTGAGAAATTCAGTCCAAACAGTACAAACACATTGTCTCATTACACATTGCTGCTGACAATGTTAAAAGAACTAAAGTAATATTTTGTTTTTCAGAAGTCAGGCTATAGATATCTATTATTAGGAACTTAGCCACAAAGCACTGGAACTTTACTAACAAAATAATATGAAAAAGCTATGAAATTCTGTTACATGGGTTTCATGCCCTAAAGAATGCAAGTTTTCTCCCTCTCTTGGTTGAAGTTTCATGAGCAGAATCTTTGCTGAAAGAAATCCCAAATACTTTTTCATCAATGATGCATGGTGTCAGTGTATATGTTCCTGTCTGAAACAGAGAAACTGGAAAGCAAGGCAGCTGTGGTGAGGTTGCTGGTAAATTAGTATTTTCCTATGGGAGTGCCTAGAGGGAGGTGAGAAGTATTGTTAATTCTCAGTCTCCCCCAGGGAATGGAAGCTGCGGTCATTTCACTACAGATTGTGTCTGCTGGTGTTTTTTCCTCAGAGAAGGACTCCTCACTTTCTCTGTGCCAGTGTGGGGTCACTCCCATGGCAGACAGTCCTCCATGAACTTCTCCAAAGTGGGTCTTTCCCACAACCTCCAGTGTGGGTCCCTTCCATGGCATGCAGTTCTTCAGGAACATGCTGGTCCAGTGTGGGTTCCTCCCGAGGACACAAGTCCTGTCAGAAGGCTGCTCCAGCATAAGTGTCTCACAGGGTCACAGTCTCCTTCAGGCCCCATCCATAGCTGTACAGGCTTTTCCCCTTCTTAAATCCATTACCCCAGAGGTGCTGCCACTGTTACTGATGTCCTTGGCCTTGGCCAGTTGCAGGTCCATCTTGTAGCTGCTTGGCATTGCCTCCATTGGACATAGAGGAATCTTCTTACAGCTTCTCACAGAAGCCAACCCTATAGCATTCCCACTTCAAAAATCTTACCATGGAAACCCAATACAAAGACTTAAGAAAACTATTCAGTTATCTTGCAACTTAACATTTTGCAATGCTGCTTAACATTCAGCTACAGTAAGTGAAAGCCAGCACTGGCTACTGTGCCGTACTTCTTATTAAAGTTAACAGAGCAGTACAGAGAAAGATTTATGGTTACTAGCAGAGAGGGAGGAAATGTTTCCAGCAAGAGGGAAAAGAAAATCATTCACAGGGCAAATGTTACTTTCATTTAGTTTCTGTTATTTATCTATGGCCCCAAACTCAATATGTGATTCTGAATAAGAGGAAGCTATTCATTAATGAAATGTATTTTCATGTAGTCAAATGAACAACATTTATTACAAATGAAGTTTTATACAATTGTCTCAAGATTGATCTATAGATTTAAACACTAAAAGACATAAACTGCCTAAATTACACAGATTAATTTCACTACACTTGGTGAAGTTGCTTAGTGTTCACACCTGTATGTGGGAGATCTTTAGTTGCTTTTAAATCCCTATGTGTGCTGTTGCACTCTTTTGACTGTTATATGATAGTCTGCTTAGTTTTGGCATAAAGCACAAGGACACATAGGCTTATTTAATAATAATATTTCTTCAAGACTTTATCAAAAAGGCACATGTACATTTATGTGCCTAGCATCTTCTAAGTTCCCCAGCCTAATTGTGTATTGGGGTGTTACAGAAGAAATTCTTTTGCTTTTGCATAATGACATTAGATACGGAGGGGACAATTCTGGGGTTTGTGAGCTGGAGGAAGAAAGTTGATAATGAGTCCAGCCACTTCTTAGCTGGAACCTCTCCTGATTCTTCACCCTTCTGTGCCAACACAGGCTTTTGAATGCCTCTCCTTTAAAGTGAGGACTGGTATATGCCTCCACACTGAAGCAAAGATAAATAAAGTTCAGTAAGAGATAATCTTTCTTTTTATGCCTCCACTGATTTATTTGCCATCAATTTCCCATTTGATAGAGGTGATTTTCCTGCATCATCTGTATTTGGACTTTGCTTTGAAACCTGAAGAGGCATGAAAGAAATCTGCTGTAGAAAGGCAGACTATTTCTAGTGTTTATGCTTTTCAATACTGGTAGTAAGAAAGTAAAAGTGTCACTGAGAACAGTGACAGAGAGCATTGGGGATAAAGCTGAAGAAGAAATAAGTTGTGTAATGTTCCAGAATAGGCTTGAAAAGATTCTTTTAGTAACTTTTCTACTATGCTCAAAGCTTTATCTTGTTGTTTTTTGACTCAAGTGTTTAGCCAGTATTCAGAGCTGTGCTCAATTAGTCTGCTGGTAAGGGGAATCGATTTTTACAATAAGATCTTTCTTTAGATAAATTCAGTTTATTTACAAAGGAATACACCCAGTGTCCTACTTCTATGGACTTACTAAGACCAAATATCCAGTTCACTTCCTCACATTTTCCAAGCTGTCCTTTCCACTGACTTTCACCTTGGGAGCTCAGCATTCTCCTTCCCCACACAACTCCAGACATGGGTCCTTGGGGTGATGGCTCTGCCCTCCTGCCCTTCTTCCCTATGGCCTTGGATAAAAGATGCACATATCTGCTGTCAGTCCATCTGCTGGTCCATGAGGCTTAGCTGTGCTCTGGCCCTGCCATCCTGCCATCTGGCCCTGTGAATATTTGTTTCATTTTGTGCATATTATGGCTAGCACTTGCAGAAACTATAAGAAAAGTATGATACTGCCTGTTCCAGTTGATGTTTTTATGGAATTTCTTCATATATGTTCATGCTCACATTATACAAAGCATCCCTTCAAAATGAATAGGGAGACCCTGTTCAATGTGAATTTAGAAAGGAATAGGAATACCATGTTTGGGAAGGAATGTGCATGTCCCAGTGTTACAGATGAAGTTTTGGTATGGATCATCACTGCTAACAGTTCTGAATTCCCCAGCATTCAGAATATACCAGTGGGGGCTATTTAATTTTATGCAAAAGTATTATAGATTCAGATTTTTAAAAAAGCACAATTGGATCATTTAAGAGAAAATATTGAAGAGTATAAAGCAAGTGTGAATGTGGAAATTCTTAGGGAAGTAAAGAGACTTCTGCTGGTGAGTATATGGGAAAATTTCATCAAGAGAATTGAAGTAAATATCTTGCTTGGTAATAGTATCAATGACCTATAGTAACAAAAATTCTCTTTTATTATTTTTAAGTGGTAGCATGTAACATTTTACTGTTTATAGAAGGAAGTTAAAGATTTTAAGTTAAAATCCTAACTGTGGGTGTTCCTTAGATACTGTTTTAATTCTGAGACTGTTGCCATTATGTGCATTTATAATGAATAGAAATTTTTGTAATTTGAAGAGCTATCCAAAGAAACCCAGACCTTTTTTCACAACTAAAATATCAATATTTAGGAGTAGTCAAAAGACTGCGTTATAGCTTTGATACTGAAGTTATGAATTATTCTAATACAATAACTAAGATTTAACTCTAGCTGCCAGTTTTTAAAATGTTGACTTTTAAAATACAGTGTATGACTATAGGGGAGGAGACAACCTCAATAGCTCCTTTACATTGAAAATTTTCATGGTGTGACTTTCCCTAGCTTTCCCCCAGGTAAGGACATTGCTGTTGTTTACATAATGCTGAACTTTTTTCCTGTAAGGAGGGCATGACACACGAGCTGAATGTTTTCATAAATGTAAGAATAAAATATGATGGTGTTTCATTTTCTTGCATTTGTAATGGGAATTTGTTGATTGTTCAGCCTTGAATTCTTTTATGAAATGTTGCCTGTTACACTGGAAAAAAACACATCTGTTTTCTTTGTTTTCGGATTAAGGAAGAACAGTGTTTGAGGAAATACTACATCAGATTTATAATCAGTACTCTTAAATAAAATAGCAGATGATTGATCTGTTATTTAGGTGTTCCCTAGAGTTAGAAATATAATCTCTAAGTACACTATTTAAACTCAATATTAACTAGAAAGATGTAATTTCAGACATTGTCATTTGGATACCATTAGACTCAAATTAAGAAATGGGCATTTTATTTTTTTATTTCCATAATTTTGTATCATATGATTAGTGAAATTCTATCTTCTGTATTCCACCAGTGACCAGCTACAGCAGCATTTTGGGTTTGTTGTTTTGTTTCATTTTTTTTTTCTTTAAGAATTATGATAGTAGATCAAATGGTAAATGGGTTATCTAACAGGTGTTTTACATTTTTCAATTTACCAGACTTTGATGACATTTTGTTTCAAATAGTATATTTCTGTTTAAGACATTCTGTGTGATGCCTTTGTATCCCTGCAGCACTTAACTTGACTTCTTTAATTTGTCAATAATTACTCTTAAAGGACTGCTTGCTGAACAAGCTAAATAAACGTAGATAGTATTCCACCTCTGGTAAAACTCAGAGGTCCTGCGTGATAATCAGAACAAGCTACTCTTCTGAATTAAAAATGTACAAAGAGAAGGATTCTTAGAAATTAAGCTACTTTGGACAGGATGAAATATAGGTCAGATAACTCAGCAGATGAAAAACTGGCAGTATAATGCCGTGAAAGTGAAATGTCATTGAAAATTCTCTTACCCCTGCAGCTCCTCATTGCTAGCACTGCTTACATTGGTGTAAGAGCCATACAGCCAGGCTGGTGAGGAGATGTACAGACATGGCCTTAAACCTTCATCCTGGCAGCCTCTCTGCACTGGCATCATTACAGAGCTCCTTTCAGTGGCCAAATCTGTGTGGTAGCCACAGACCGTATGTGTCTGATTCCAGATATACTTCACCTCCTGCATCCACACCCACTGCAGTTTTCACATACTTGCACTGCAGTAACCTAGTGGGATCTATCCATTTCACCTCTGGAGAAAAGCACACCACCAGTACACCTTCACCTCTGCCCCAAGGGAGCAGCTGAGTGGCAGATAGATGTCAGTCATCACCCTAATGCCCTGCAAAACACTCAGAGACCACAGCAATAAATGCAGTGTAAAAACTTTAGGTTGAATAAAATGGTACAAAATATTGTCTGCTTCCCACAGGAGTTCATGGGTCTCTTGGTTTTGACTTCATGTAGAATTCTACCCATGCTTTTTCAAGCTAACTGGAAAGTTTTCTTGAAAAATTCTGTCAAATTTGGAATAAAATATTTTTTATTTTTCTTTTCCTTTTTTTTAATGAAGGCTTTCTCTGTATTTAACTAGGCTCAGCTTGTTAGAGTATGGTGCTAATAACAGCAAGGTTGTAGGTTCAATCCCCATATGAGCTATTTACTTAAGAGTTGGACTTAATCCTTGTAGGTCCCTTCCAACTCAGAATATTCTGTGAATCTCTGATCTCAAACTCATATTGTGGTTGACTATGGAATTTCTCCTCTTTCCATAACTCCTCAAGTCCCATCAGGTTTTATAGTTGTGTCTAATAATCTAATGAAATTCTGACCTAAAATATTAAGGTGCCATATTGCGTTTGCATCTGCATCCTTTGAAATGTTAGTAGTCCTCACTGGAGTAGATACTTATAGATGTTCTTATTTATGATCTTAATTAAATTTATGATAGTTCAAGGTATATTTAGCAAATTGTAATTACTACTATTTCTTTATATGTAACCAAAAAAATAATCAGTCTATCTTTTCATTTCCAATCCCTTAGATATAATTCTGGCTCTCCTTTAACTTACAAAATATAATTACAAGTCATACAGTAATTTTATTAGTGAATACTCTGAAGACTACAGGATGCATATCTTCTAGACTGGCTCATCCTTATATATTCTGTTTCTTCATGTATTCCCTTACCTGCCAAATCACCAGATATAGTGGCATTATCTTCATTACTTAATTATAGTTATTAGTCAAGGGGTTTCTACCCCAGACATGCAGCTTTTGAGCAGTCTGTTGAACAGATTAGCAACAGGTTTAAAAAATAAACCATTTAATGATGGGAATATTATCTGCTAGCCACCTAAGAAGAACAGTAGAGTAAATACTACTTTAATATTTGAAGAGTCCTATATAATGAGCACGTACAAATACAGAATAAAGGCTGTTTGTGCATCCATTACTAAAATTTATTCACTTTTGAATGCACTGCAGTTCAAAGTACTTTTTCACACAACATATGAATTACGCATGTATACATAGACATATATCAAAAATATTTGTATATTACTTATGTGGGCTATGACATTTCTTGGAGGAATTAAAATAAGAGGGGAGGGCTGCTTGATATTCCAGTGAAATCTAATTTGCAAGAAATTTGCAACTATAAATTTCACTCAAGAGATTTCCAGGTGTTTGGTGCATCTACACATAGGAAGAATTTCCCAAGAAATTAACCTTAACAGCTGCAGTAAAATGTATCAGAGGCTTTACCTTTGCATCTCAACTCTCTGTGAATTTCTGCTTCATGGATCTGTCTTTTGCTTTTGTACTGTCTTTGTTTTTTTAAAGGCAGATGAACAGACTTTTTACTAATGAGTTATATTAAGAGGCTGCTGGATTTCCAGACATACATGTCATGAATTATAGTTATGTTTTACAAAGACAGTTTTTCAATTCAGTTTCCTAAACACACCGCAGAATGCCTAAAACCAGAATCATTGAACTATGGGCAGTGTACATTTTTGCAGTAACACATCCACCATCAAAATCCCCAGTTTAAAGAAAATGGTGGGTAAAAGAGTATTACCTCATTCTTTACCTTGGAAAGTCAGAAAAATCTTGTTTTTTGCAAGGTCAGTGAAGATAATGGAAGCAAAGACGTTATCTCTTGATTTAGTGCCAGTTTGTGCCAGCTTCCATGGATGTCCTGTCAGCAGCACTCCAATCTTCTATTACTCTTGGCTTTCTTTTTTCTTTTCTGGCAAAGCCTAAATGTCACAAGTTGTCACAGAGCTAAGCAGATCTTGCAGGTAGGCTGGATTATCCTATGCAGAGCTGTCTGTACTGAAGGTGATACTTTAGTCTAGGTTTGTTTAATGGGCAGTTGAAGGAGTCAGCAAAGAGAAATATGAAAGTTCCACTTCTCTGCACTACTAGTTAGAAGAGCAAGAAATGAGTAACTAAGAGTCTACAGAAAAATTGCAGCAATATGTGAAGCTTTCAGTGACCTTTCCTTTGTCAAGAACCCTTCAATCCTTAGAACAGCAAGTGCCATGTCTGTACTGGTCCTGGTCAGGAAACGCCAGAATGTTGCCTGCAAACAGCCCAACAGCAGCTGAATGGGAGGTTGTCTTCATAGGTTTCTTGATGCCTCAGATTGCTGGAATGAAGTTCTATAGTTCTGTCCCTCTTTTCATCAGATTTTAATCTCCTCCTACAGGAAGAAATTGCCAGGATTTGTTCTTGCACTTTATGTCCACACTCAGGCTAGGAAGTTGAAGTCTTCCAAGGAAGCAACCAAGGGAGTTTTATTTTCTCCTTGGTGTCAACAGAAGCTTCTCTAGAAAGCTGTATCTGTTCAGGGCACGTAGAGATTAACAGCATGGCCAGACTGTATACTGTCTCTGGACACACAGATTAAGTGTGAGGAAATACTGGCTTCCTCTCAATTTTTATCCTTCCAGCTCTAGATCTGTGATGAATAAGGAGGGGGAGGAGGGCACACAGGGGAGTAAATGAGAGATGGGTGCAGCAGTGTCAGGTAGCTGGCTTTTTGTGACACAGGCCAGTCATCAGAGACAGTGACAGAGGGTTTAGTGCTGACAGAGCCTATGTCTTTACCCTTTGGACCTGGACAGTCATGAATAAACAAGTAACTGTGAAAAATAACAAAATGCCTTTCGGAATTTTAAGAGCCTCACATGCTAGTTCTCATGAAAACTATCCCTACTGCCAGTATTTCCAGGACTCCCAGATACCTCCTCCAATGCAATTATGCAGGCTCAGCAGTAAACTGTTCTGCACATTTGGAGCTAAAGGACAATGTAATAAACGACTGCAGTAAACTACATTGATATTGCCTCTGAATCCAACACTACCAGTGCTGAAAATCTGCCCTTCGGCCTCTCACTGTCCTCTTGTCTGCTTACATCCTCCTTGATACTGCAATACCAGTGTGAGTCCAAGGTAGATTAAGAACAGCTGTTCTGTAGCAAACAAACAAAAGCCTTTGTCTATTAGGCCCTATCACTTTTTTCCAGTGGGGAAAAAAAGCCAGATGTCTGTTTGCAGACAAGTGAAACTTCATCAAATGCTTGAATTTCTCACAAACAGAAAATCTGAAGCTTGATCCAAGAGTGATTTCAGGCAAATCTGGTATTAGTGGAGTTTCATTCACTTTGAAGAACAATGTTAATTCCTGCAGTTCATGATACAGCCTCTAACTCAAAAGTCTCTGAATATTGCCATGAAAATATTTCAGTGTTATTGTAGAAGCCTAAAGGAATATATTTTAAAAAATCACGTCAATAGATGAGCAGCATAACGTAGCAGGACTAAAGCTTAAAAGGGAAAAATGAAGTGCCAAATTGCCTGGCACAATGAAGAACTAAAATGTAAAACAACTGAGTCTAGCCCTAAATGTATTTTTGGTATGTTGAAATGCTCCTCCAAATGATCATTCTAATTGTAACCCACTGATATCTGTAGCTACAGGGAAACAAAATATTAGGACATTCCTTCTGCTGTGAGTCTCCCACTGTCACTCATGGGAGATGCATTGAAAGAAGCAAATGGGATTCAGACACTCAGGCTTTAATTTACTCCTGTAGCTCTAATGACTAGAAGTAAAATGTACAGTTGATATGTTCTCTGAAGAATAGGTGACAGAATGTGAATGTGATAATCTTAATCTTCCTTTCACATTTTCTTGTATATTAGTTAAAAGATGAGGAAATGCTAAAACAAAAATGTAATACATCTTTCTTCACTACAGGATATCACCCTACCACAAGGTCCAATTAGAATACTGAATTATTACATCTAGGACATTTTATTTTAATTTATATTACTTGAATATACTTAGGTACATCTTCAGGGTCTTGAAATGCACTTGCTCTGTCTTATGAGTGTTTTAATAGGGGTTTGCTTTTAGAAATAAGGAAAAGTTTGTGTATGGAGTTTCAAATGAAGGTGGATAAAGGTGGTTTTGTCAGAGTGGACTAGAATGGTCTATAAAATACCTTTGTAAATGGAAACAAACTGCAAAATTAAATTTGCCTTGAGTTCTAATTTACATGCATATTTTGTACATACTTCAGAACTAAGAAGTTTGTATTCATCTTGGGGACATCCAATGCTTTGTAAATCCCTGGCACTCTTAACATAGTAGCACATGGTTTATGTTTTAGCTTTACTGCATCACCAAGTTTTATGAGTCAAGTCATAGGCAAAGTTTTATTGGGAGCCTTACAATTTTTTAATAACCATGTAATTTGGGGCAAGGGAAGGTGAGAACTAGAATGACTCTTAGGATTTTTTGAAATAGGTACTACTAAGATTAAAGTACCTAAGTAAGAATGGAAGGTGGAACAGTGTATTTTAACGTAATACATATACACACACACACACAGAGGTGTGTATGTGTCTGCTATAAACTTGGACTTTTGACAGAATAACTGTCATGTTCATTTGCTTAGGCAGAAAAGTGTGGTACTCCCTTGGAATGCTTTTGCACAAGCCAGTAGCTGTTAGTTGCTCCTTCTGTATTTAACAGATGACAGCTTCTCTTGAGAGAAGCTCTTAGAAGACCCTTGCATCTAACCCTGGGTGTCCTGTTGCTTATCTTAAGGTCTTACTACAGTTAGATTATCTGACTCATAGTTCTCATAAATGTAAGAGATACCATTGTTTTTGGATTTAAGACTGTAGTTCCTCTTGCCAAATCCAGTTCAGTCATGCCTTAAGACCCAAATTATGATTTTGAAGGATAGTTTCCACTGATTGGAATGGAAAGGATGGAATGGAAAGGATGAGTAAGATTGAAGCAATGTAATCCCACTCTGAATATCTGGCTCCTCTAGGTGTTCCTCCCTTTGAAGTTAGCCATTATCCTACAGAGTGGTCATCACCACTTCTACATGTTTAGACTCTATGGTTTTCTCCAAATCACAAATCACATCAATAAAAGGGCATTAGATATGGCTAAGTCAAACAAAATTTGGTAAGAATTTTAAAACAGCATAATTTCAACTGCCATCATGTAAGAAAAACAAACAACTTCATTCTTGGTCCTGGACAATTGTAGACATCAGTTCTGGCATCTACTAAGGAAGGAGACTGGATTAAGGTCCTGAATCATCATAGAACTGGGTTATTGGGTTGGGTTGGAAGGGACCTGAAAGATCATCAAGTTCCAAGGCCCCTGCCATGAGAAAGGACACCTTCCAGCAGGTTGCTAAAAGCACCATCCAATCGGGCCTTAAACATTTCCAGAGATGGGACAACTGTAACTTCTCTGGGCAAATGGTTCCAGTGCCTCACCATCCTCCCAGTAAAGCATTTCCTCCTAATACCTAATCTAAACCAGCCCTCTTTCAGTTCAGATAAATTCTTCCTTGTCCTATCAATACCCACCTATGTAAAAAGGCCTCCCTCTTTTTTATAAGCTTCCTTTAGCTACTGAAAGGTTGCTCTAGCATCTCCTTGGATCCTTCTCTTTTAAAGGCTGAACACCCTTACTTCTGTCAGCCTGTCTTCATAGGTGAGGTGCTCCAGTGCTTGGATCATCTTCATGGTCCTCCTCTGGACTCACTCTAAGAGCTTCACAGCTTTCTTGTGCTGAGGATTACTGAGTCTGGAATCCTTCCCTCAGACTCAAAGTCTTCCACTTGGAGGTTATGGGTGCACAGTAGAAACAGATGATCGTGACTAAATACTAGCTGCACTCAACAAGATTAAAAAATCTGTTTGGGCAAAATATGAACATATTACACTTATTGCCTTTTCTTCCAGGTCTATCAACATGCAGAACATGACTACCACTATAAAACTGCAATTTATTGTGCTTCTTCAAACTTTAATAAATTCAGTAACTTTAAACTGCTGTACTTCAGAAGTAGTTCACTACTTCAGACTTTGTGCTGTTTCTGCTTTAATGACCAGTGGAGACATAATGTGCGTGTGCAGGCCAGATAAAGGTTCTAATTTAACCTAATTAAAAATCAAGAATATTACCAGTGTCAGTATGGAGCTTGAAAAGATAATTGCTTCAAAAATTGTATGTAAGAAAAAATAAATTTAATTTAGAAAATGAAAAAATCCACAAAAAACAACTCGTGGGCTTTTTAATAGTTCTTTTCACACTAACTAATTAGCCTCTTAGGTTTAGAAAACTGCTCATGAAATGTTCTGTTAGTATTGAAGAGATTTTTTTGATTTTCTATGCAATCATGAAGTCTTTTGCTTTAGCTTTTTCTTTCTTTCTTTTTTTTTTTTTTTCTTTTTTGCATATTCAGGATTTTTTGCCTTTTTCTTCCCTTTGGTCTTTGGGCTTATTCTAAAATTAAAATAACAGTTTAGTTCTTAATTTTATCCATGAATCAGCAGAACAGCTGAGCTCTTTCTGTGACTGCATAATTTTTAAAAGATATTTGAAATCTTTATACAAACATCTTCAGCTATAAATACATTGTTTTTACTAGACTTTAAACTCAGGCCTTTGTAATGGGTTTATTATGTTTTATTCAGTAATGTGTAAAAATCAAACAGAGATTTCAGGGATAGAAGTTTCTCCAGGTATCAACAAGCAGATCTGGTTCCTTAATCCTGAGAAGATAAATTCAAAATATGAGAATGTCTGTGAAGAGCAGCCTTAGGTCTCTAACAACTGGAGTGAAAGACTAAATCTTCTTCTGGGGTGCAATGTAACTATAGACTCTGATTATCTCCTATCTTCTGATACTATTCAACCACTTGAGATAACCACTGCTGTTTGTCTAATGCACTGGAAATTTTGTAGTAAAGCAATGCTAATATAATGGTTCTTAAAGCGCTTCTGGGGCTGTTATTAAAGAAGCAGGCAGAAGAATGAAGATATCACCACACTTGTTGATCTTTGCCTGTCGTTTAGGTCCACATTGTCACAGTAAGAGTTAAGCTGCTTTACTTAACAGTAAGGAATGCACTAAAGCAGTTTCAATACCAGTGGTGTTACCATGTTGTACTCATCTACGCAATAAGTTACGTGGTGTAATTGGAGGCTGAATTAGGTCACACTTTGTCACATGGCTTATTCCAAATTGATGTTACTTCTTTTTGATTGTCCTTTCAGAAGCAGCAATGTACTTCAATAAATGAATAAGCTTGGGCAACATTTCCAGAACTGTTTAAAACTACAAAATTAGGCAATTGCAATTCATGCAGCATATGACAGAAGTGCTATAACTGTCAGAGAAACTGCAGAATTTATAACCACAACTCATGATTTATTCTGCAGAGTTAGATGAACATAAAGCAGTTGTAAAAATATTTAAAGTATAATATCTGATTCATGTAAGAGAGACAGTCCAGATTTAGATGATGAGCAAAGAAAACCCAACTACTGTCATGTTAGGGACATGAAGTACTTTTAACTGAAGTAAGAAATTTTGTAGACAGTTCTTAAAACTTGTTTGTACAAAAATCCCTTTCTCCTGAGGGAGATACAGTTACTTTGTTTAGCTTCTAGGCAAAGAGCTTACAAACTGTCTACAAATAGGTTCTCAGTCCAGAAAGCATCGAAAAGGAGCAGTGACCTACTCCAAGTGCTCTGCAGTGGTTTGAAGAAACAAACGTGAATCCCAGAAGCAGCTAGTGGAGTATAAGTGCTTAAACTAATGTGCCCTACAAAATTAGTTTGGGTGGGTGCAAGCTACAAGGATGCAGCTACACTGTCACTGTCTCCAGGCACACTTCATTTGCTGTTAGCTGAACTATATTTGGACTACTTTCACTGCTAAATGTACAGCATGTCCTGTGTCTGTAGAGTCCTTAGCAAAATGGGACCCTGCTCTTGACTGACCTCTAGACTGCACAGTGATAGTAATAATAAATACCAGGGAAATAAATGATGACTTAACACATTTGATATATTTCCCCCAGTATGAAAGAGCAATATGAATATGTACACCAGCACACTGTAAGCAGATTCTGATGTATGCTATATATTTTTAGCTCAATGGCCTTGCTCCAGACATTTCTGACAACATCTCTACTGTCTTTCATCATTTTGCAGTGGAGTTATGTAGGGTACTCTAGCTTCGAGGTAGCTGTGGTTTAGTGTTAAAATTAAAGTTGTATAAAAATATAGTTTAGTATCACCCTTTAGACAACTGCTGTGCAAACAATCATTTGTTAGAAAAAATAAATGACTGAATAGATGGCACAAATAACTTTTGTCCCAGTGTTCATATGTTGTGCTGCAAAATAAACTAGTCTAGAGGAGAAATTCAGTTCCTCCGCTGCCTATTTTCTATGCTTTACTGTTTATATTAATAATAAATATAAATAATTGGTTTTACAAAAACTAATAAGAATATTTAGAATTCCATTGCTGTCCCTCTTATGATAAACTTCTGCAAAAAACAGAAGTAAATTCAAGTAAATTCAGATGTGATACAGGGCTCACCAAAAAGTTAAACACTGGTACTGATTATAGCAATATTTCTTTTGACTTCATGTAAAGGGAAGCTATGGGACAGAAAATAATGAGATTGCTAAAAAGAAGAATACTATTACTTTATTTAGCTGAGATCTAGTGAACATCTTAAATTTTTCTCATTCTCAATGTGTATTAAAATGGTGCTGAGAGGTTCCAACCAGGAATTGGCATTAGAAAGACACTGTAAGATCTTCTCCAATTTTACACACAGTCAGAGCAGGAATAGAGAGAAAGGAATTAAATGTGGAGTAGTTTTACAATGGGCCTATAAAAATGCTGTTAAATCTGTGGGTGGCATTGCTAACACCATAATCTGAACTGGGAGAACTGATGAGGAAAAGGAAAAAAAGAAGAGCAAGGATGGCAAAAAGGAAGTGCATTTAGCAGGAAGTAAAATGAAACTGAAGTGACTATACCTAACTGATCAGTAAAAACATAATAATGTTGCAAAGAAAAGTACAGGAGGAAAAAAAATCATATGCTGATATTGTCAGTGCCTGATAATTCTTGCTGAAGCTGCCTCAGTAACTTCATGTGCCAACCTAAAGCATCAGACAGAAGAATAACTGCCTGTGACAGTAATCTTGATTTGGTTCAAGGTGAAGCATGTGTGCTTTCTTTTATCTTCACCTGCCTTCAAATACAAA
Source organism: Molothrus ater (assembly GCF_012460135.2). Classification (NCBI taxonomy): domain Eukaryota; kingdom Metazoa; phylum Chordata; class Aves; order Passeriformes; family Icteridae; genus Molothrus; species Molothrus ater. The sequence goes on from NC_050478.2 coordinate 127,936,336, forward strand.
AGAAAGATGCTGTCAACATCTGTGCCAGCATTTAAAATTATTCCTAGTAATAAACTTCTATTAGTCATCTTCAGATAACAGTACAGAGAAAAATCCAAACAAAAATGCAGCCATGATTAGAATTTCATGTAATAAAGTTATGACTGTGATTTACAACATACTTTTCAGGCATAGGAGTAATGATATTCTCCCAAAACATCAAAGAGATTAAGAGAGCACTCAGCAGAGACCAAAAAGAGCGCAAAAAAATGCCAAAATTAATTAGACTTTTTATTTGGCTAGGAAAGAAGTTCATAGATCTGGTGGACCTGCTAAGGGCGTTGTGTGAGTAGATGTTGCTTGACATCCTGAGTGTTTTATCAGGACTGCTAACACATTTCCCTCCCTGGACTTAGAAGATACAGCTCATCTCATATGCAGGCAAACTGCTCCTGCAGTTTTGTTGTTTTTTTTCTTTAGATGATCATTTTGGTATCTCACCATTAATTTGCCAAGCTCATTTAGTACTCTACTGAGGCAAGGCTATTTTGCATATTAGTCTTCACTCTGCATCTTTAAGAAGGGTGTTGGAATTAAGCCCCTGATGCCAGGGGTAGATGCTCTGCTCTCTCTCATGAATGATCAACTTGGGTACATGGTAAAGCATAGCCACTTGTTTGTGGAGTAGGCTGAAAGAAGTTTTGCCAACAGAGATATTTGAGTTGTTTGGAATTGCATTTAATCTTAAAAGATAATTAGTGTTGTCTTCTTTTTTATGCAACTAAAATCTATGGAAAGAGAATCATACCACACCTCTGTTTCAGCTGTAATTACTGTGCAAAGCTTAGAAGTCCCTGCATGCTCATAGGTTTTGTGTGGTGTCTGTTCATAAAAGCAGTAATGCTTCTCTCAGAAGCTACAGACCAGACCTCCTGAGCATTCCTTCAGTGCCCCCTCATCAATAATTACAAATAAAAAAGAAATGGGATAGAGTGCATGAAAAAAAGACCACCTGAGGCTTCACTGAAGAAGTTAGTTAGACTTGTGAGTAAAAAGAAACCTAAAAGATTGTTGGCCAAGCTGCTGTGAATGCTTTACATATTTTTATAAAACTATAGGCTGTGTATTCTTCTTCCATGAAATGTTAATTTTGTGTACAAACTCATGGCTTTGGAGAGATGAACACTCATAGGTTCAAACAGTGACTAAAGGCCAATGTACTGAAGACCAACCCATTAAGAACTGTTAAATGCAATGATGCCACCTCAGGGTGTTTCTGGACTGTGGGATCTCAGCACATCGCTCCCAATGTCCAGAGATGCCAGGAGAACCCTTGGGGGTCTCGAAAATCCTGGAATGTTGCCAAGAGTGTCTGGCACAACTTCCCAGACTTGGAAAGAATTCATGCTTGGCTGGTTTCCCTTCCTTTTTTTGTTACAATTAATAATGCTGAATCTTCATCCTGATGCTCACCCTTAAACAAACATCTCCTCCTTTTAAAATGAGACATCCCCCAATATATTTCTCTTCCTTCCCAAATAGATGGGGATTTGGAAACAAATGCAGGAGAAATCACAGAACAATAAATGAAGGGAAGTGACATCGAGTTGTGACAGAAAAACTTACTGTGTATTAGGAAACATTTCTTCACAGAAAGGGTTGTCAGGCACTGTAACAGGCCAGTAATTGACCCTCCATTCCTGGAGGTATTTAAAGGATTTGTAGATGTGGCATGTGGAGACATGGTTTAGTTGTGGACTTGGCAATGCTATATTTACAGTTGGACTCAATGATTTAATGATTTTAAGGGTATTTTCCAACCAAAATGATTTCATGATTCTATAAAAAATTGAGATGAATGAGAAGAAATAGCACAGAGTACTCTCCATAGCAATGACAATTTGTGGAGCAAGAACTCTGGTCTGACTCAACACGTCTGCTTTCAAGGCGTAGCTGTAAAGCCTTACCAAAGTAAGTTTTGCTTTTCTCGGGAAGGGCAATACTTTGTTATTCCAAACAAATGGTTCTAGTGGAACAGGGTCAATAAACACTTCTCACGGTCTGCAATAGGCACGGCAAAATTAAAGCAAAATATCAAAATTGTGCTGTGAATCCCACTTGCTTTTGACAACAGGTAACTATGCAGCAGGAAAACAGGAACTGTAATCGAACAGGAAGTGTCACAAGGAATTTCTATGGGGTCCATAATTTTGCATGTACAGCAGTTGTGGTTTTTGTGCTCCCACGGTAATTTTTCGGTCTCGCTGCTGAAATGCAGATTTGGAGGTCAGAAGCACAGCAGCCACCAGCTGCCAAAGTACCCCTGTGCTTTACAGACTGCGCTCGGATTCAGGCAGTTTTACTCAGGACGGAGAGCCAGGGCACTCAAACACCCACTGGGGTGTCCTGTGTGGGCCGGGGTTTGGGGCTGCTCAGCCGCCGGCACATTCACCCTCCCCTCTCCGGAAGCGGCCCCAGCCCCGCTGCTGGCGGGGGCTGCCTCGCTGGGACGGGGCGGGCCGAAACTCGGCGGCTGCTGCCCCGACGGGGTGGGAGGGGAAGGAGGAGGTGCCGAAGGAGGAGCGGGCAGGGCGGCGCTGCGCCGAGCGCGGCGGCTCGGGCCCGCCCCCGCCGTCTGGGGGCCGCCGCTCCGCCCCGCTCGCCCGCCCGGCCCGCGGCTGCCGGGAGCGGCTCCATGCGCTCGTGCCGGCAGTGCGCAGCCGCGGCGGAGCCCAGCCGGGAGGAGGAAGCGGCGCGCGGGGAGGGAGGCCGAGGCCGGCGGCGGTGGCGGCTCATGGCTCGGCGGACGGGCGGGCGGCCGAGGCGTGTGGGCCGCTAGCGCTCCCCGAGGCGGCGGCTCCGGCGGGCGAGGGGGCGAGGCGCCGCCGGCCCCTCCTGCGGCGGCGGCGGCGGCGGCGGCAGCTCCGGCTCCGTGTCGGGGGCGCGGCGGTGGCAGCTCCGGCTCCGCGCCGCCTCCCCGCGGGCGGGTGTTATGGCCCCTTGGGGGAGCGCAGAGGGCTCCCCGGCTTGGAGGTCAGCGCAACTCCTGCTCCTCGTCGTCTCCTGCTGCGGTAGGTACCGGTCAGTGACGCCGCCCGCCCGCCTCCGGCTCGCGGGCCGGGAGGCGGCCGCGGGGGAGGGGGAACAAAGCGGCCTTTCTCCCGGCCGGCCGCGGCGGGGTCCCTGGAGCCTCTCAGGACCGCCGCCACGGCCGGCTGGTGTCCCCGTACTTCCCTTCTCTGCCCCCAGCCCCGTCTCCTCCTTCGAACTCGACTGCTCCAAAATTCGCTCCGGGGTTTTTTGTTTGTTTTGTTTGGGTTTTTTTTGTGTGTTGTTAATTTATTTATTTATTATTTGTGGGGATGGACGGAAATCTCCTCTGGGAAGTCCTTAAAGCTGCGGCCGGGATTCTGGGATTTGGCCCAGCTGCCCTGGGCTTGCTCTCCCGCAGATGTGCGGTGCCGGGAACTCCGGAGTTGGCGCGGGGCCGCACAAACAAGCCAGCCCCAAATCCTCTGAGTCACGAGTAATCGCTGCCTGTGGATAATAGGGATGGATGCTTGGGAGATGTTCCACGTCCGGCCAGGACCGAACGAGGCCTGGTGTCGGGGGCAGGGCGGCCCCTCCGGGCCGCGGAGTCGGGGGCTGGCACTGGTCATGAGTTTGTGACACATCGGCACAGGCCTGGAAGACCTTCCAGGGACCTTTGCTTCTGCTCAGCCTATCCGCAGTTCATACCCGAAGAGGATTTCATTCCTGGCTATTAACCCATCTTTAAAGCAGAACTGCTAATGAAAAATATTTGTGTAAATGTATTGAGGTTGGTTTTTACAGTGTAAAGGTGGCCCAGTAACACATGACAGATCAAAACCACAGATGCTTGACAAAGAGAGTCGTCTCATGTTTTCTCAGGGAGTTGTGTTTGTTTTAGGAAGTCGAGCATAGGCTGTGTCCATGGGCCTCAAGCAGGAAAAGCAGCCTTTGGCACAGAGCTGGGCATGTGCCTTGCCCTGAGGAGGACAGCGACAGGGGCCCTGCTTCAGCAGTTCCTGATGTAGATGCCTTTGCCCTAAACAAACGATTGAACATAAGAAATTGGAATCTCTATCACTGTTGAAAAAGCAAGCTTGTATTTGGAACATCAAGATATTTCAGATTTGCCTTTGTAAAGTGTTTTGTCGAGCGCATGCCTGTGCTGTAACAATCAGTCCAAACTCTAAAAATGTAGATGTACTACATAAACTTGTAGGATTGTTTCCCATTTCATATTTACATGAGTAGAAGAGTAAGGAAGGTTTCTTCAAACAGAGCTACAACTATGCCAGTACCTGTAACCAAATAGATACGCTGGTAAAGTTTAATTTTTGAGTGGGTATATTTGCATAAACAAGTGGGGTACTGACTAGTCTTAAATGCATATTAAGTAAAGCAAAAAAATTTCATGTCAAAAGGTAAACTACAAACACAACTGAAAGGGAGTTAGCTATTGGTGGAGCAGGAAGTGGTAGCAAAAATCTCAAGTTTCGATGTATTAAGCTGTTCTTCTGTTTGCATACTTAATGTACTTAAAAAATTAATTTTTGTGAAAAGGTTTTTTAACAAACTCAGTGTTCTGGTTTTATTATACTCATCACAGAATTGAAATTAAAAGTCAAAACTATAATTGTGATATTCCTCATCAGCCTGACCTAAGTAAAACGTTTTGAACTGTGATACTGTAACTTAGGTGTTACTGTCAGCATTTCCCTTACAAAAACTTAAATCACAAGCATAATCTTTGGTTTGAGAAAAACCAACCGAAATTAAATTTTTTCTGGATAATGCTATTCATAGACCTTTAATCAAGACTTTTGAAAGTTCAGCCAAGAAGGCTTCATAAGTTTCTTCTGCCTTGCTAAGAAACACATCACCATCCATTAGTACCACTGCCAGGAAGGAGAAGGTGCTTCTGATTTTGATCAGCATGCTGTGTCACTTCATCCTCATCAGGAATTAGTTTCTCTTAACAGTTTTTGTTAAAAATGTCTTAAGTTCTGACCAGTTTCACTGCTCAAAGGAAAGGAGCTTTAACGTTCCTAGGCTATAGTATCTGAAACAAAGGCAAGCATTTATTGTGTAGCTTTCTCTAGCTTTCACTTTGATTTCTCACATTTATTTATTTTGGGAGAAAAAAGTGAGACTGGGAACTATGTCCTATTAAAGCATTTTAACTTCCTGTACCACTGCTTTTAGCTCTTCCAAACTGATTTAGTATTGACATGAATTTGATCAAGACTGCTGTCAGCATAGCTCTGGACTGTAATGTTGATGCTGAGCAGAGCCTTGCAGATATCATTATGTTAAGGCTTTGAATGCAGTAGACAGTACTCAAGGTAAATGCATGCCTGGGAAAGCAATGGTGCATCACTTCAGTTGCCTTCCATTATGTAGTTGCACAGCTAAAATGTCTAGAATTTTCTGCTAATTAAAATACTAAATTCACCAAGGTTGTTATGTGGGCATTGAGCTCTCCAGAGAATGTTTCTGTTTCCCTGTAGTTGGTGAATTTTTCAAACCTTCTTTCTGATGATGACTGTAATTATAAAAATTTGAGAAGGAGGAATACTGATGAGTGAAATATTGGAATAGCACTGACTGACAAGAATTACAGCTTGGTAGGGCATCGGGCAACAGTATTTTTGGTTTATATTTCCAGCCTTCCTGTTGGCCTTGAGAGTTTTATATCCAAGAAGTAATTGATTTTATGTGTCTCTATATAATCCTGGCCTAGCTTTTACTGGGACAAATATTAAGGCATTTCTGCTTATCTCAAAGGCCATAACAGTTATCTGAGTTTAAAACAGAACCATATGTTGTGCAAGTAATTATTTTAGGGGGAAAACTGTTGTTTTAGAAATCAGTCCTGTTCTTGAGGCAAGTATTTTTCAAACCCAAGTTCCATGATTGATCAGCTGTAAATTAAGTAGATCTTGGAATCATAGAATCGTGTAGGTTAGAATAGACCTTCAAGATCATAGAATCCAACTTTAAATCCAGGACTGCCAAGTCCATCATTAAACCACGTCCCTGAATGACACATCTACATGTGTTTGACTCCAGGCATGCTGATCTTATTTCTTTTTTTTGCTGTAACATAAGTTTCAGTTAGAGAATTGAATTTCTAATGTTACCACTTTGTTTGATATTTTTTTAACTCTTGGCAGTATGGTGGTTCATATCTGATTGGTACTGTGATGGAGCACTTTCAGGACCAGTTTGTGAGGGATTGGTGTTCAGAGCAGAAGCTGAGTTATGAAAACTCTCTGAGGTGGTATAGTGCCAGAAGCTAGGACATGCCTTCCTTTGGAATGGAGTCTGGAAACATGGGTATTTGGCTTCTTCAGCTTTCTGGAAATTCAAACTTTATATAGTCTTAACTATATTTGTCACCTAGATATATTAATTTGAATTTCTGTTGCACTGAGCAGAAGACTAGAGGCAATTTCTATAAAGTTTTGTACAGTTGGTAGCAGTCAGTGCAGTGGTACAGTAGATGAGTCTCCCTGCTTCTGACTTCCAGATGTAAATGTTTGGCAAAAAAATATTTACAGTAGTAGGACAGGGACACTAAAAGAGTTCCAAGGTAGAAATGGCATCAGAGGAGGTCAGTCTTATTTATCCTTATCTCTAGGTTGGTCTTTGGTTTGGTGGGTTCCCTTGGAAGCACTGATGACTGAGAAACATTAGTAGAGATCATAAAAGAATAATTCCCCAAAATTGTGATTGAAACGGTGTTTTATGTTAGACTACTGAGACCACAGTGCTACTGATATTATTTTGCCCTGTTAAAGAAAAACATAGTACACTTATATCAGCTTTAAAACATTTAATTTTGGATTAGAACCATTCTAGGTTTCTGTACTACAGATGTTGCTGGAAGTGATAACTATGCTGTGTATATAACTCATACTTCATTTGGTTCTAAGGGAAGACAAGTAAAATTGTCATAAAAGTTCACTTGTCAGGACCCGAACTTCACTTGCCTGTCAGTTTGTTAATGATGGTGTGAATGTAGAAAAATAAGTAGTTTTTTGGGTTCATTCACCTTGTTTGAAATAACAGCCTGAATCATGTAAGCAATTAAAGTCTGCCAGCCAGTTTATTCAATTTTCTAAAGAAGTTGAACTCTAAAGCCAGAACAGACTGTCCTAAAGGAATCGCTTGACTTAATAAATTATTATATCTTAAACTCTTGACTGTCAGTCTTTAGTGATATTTTGTGATATACTGAACAGATATATTTTGCTAAGCTATAAATCGTATTATTGGCAAAACCACTGCATTTAATTTATTAGAACAGTTTTGTAATCCTTTAAGAGAACATGTCCTAATTTTAACACTGTAGAAATTTATGTTGTCTAATAAGTTTATCGTATGTCAGCTTGTTCAAGTATGTACACATTCAACTGACTGTTCAGAGCCAATATGGCATCTATAGTCAAAATGTCTGTGAGGTCATGTGGATAATATTTAAAGCAACTTTCATTCAAGGGGAGGAAAAAAAAACATATCCTAAACAACTTCATAGCAAAAAGTTTGAAAATTGAATATAAGGTAGTCGGTGTAATTGTTATTATGCAGTAAATGAGAATACTGTCAGCCAGAGAAAGAGCAGAGGTGTACTTGTAACCAGAATCATGACAGAAGCCATCTGACTCCATTCCTGTCATTAGAGCAGAGCATGTAATGAGGATGGCTTTTTCATCTGTTCTGTCACTGCTAGGAGAGGAAGAGCTCTACTGCATTGGTGTTGGAAGGACCCTACAGGTGACTACTTGATTCATTTACTTCAGTCACTGCTGTTTTAATATCAAATAGATGTACATTGTATCAGTATGATTTTCAACTAAGCACTAAATATTTATTGTTTTGTACTTGGTCTGGCTAAAACTTAAAATTATTATCAGTGTTGTGATTTGTTAGCAGATCTCAAATTTTTAAACTTTGTGCCTTTGGTGTATTAGGTACATTCCTTCACACATAATATACCTTTGACCAGATTCCTCAAGTTTCCCAAGGTGTAGACATTATTTCCATACTTACGAAGTATAATTCACTAATTTCCCTACAGGTTTTTAAAAAATTCGTGGGTACTCTTTGTACTGTGTAAATAGTGTGGTTTTGCTTTCTTAGATGTCTCTGCATTTTCTAGTTTTAGTGTTCCATTTATACTGTCCCAGATAGTTAATGATTATGTTGAAATACTGGAACAGGTGAGATATCTAGCTAGGCAGTAATTGAGAGAGTTTGATTTGTTGACACCCTGGGATGTTTTTAGCTTGTATGCATTTCAGAATTACTGGCTGTGGTGTTTTTGCAGTACCAGTTATTACTTGAGGTGTCAGTTGGTTGGCAAAATTGAGCATCCATAGTTTACATGGTTTTAAGAAAACACTGGGTACCAGTGCATTGGATACTAAAAAATTTGGTTGTAGATTTGAGTTCCTGTGTTTATACCCTCAGTAGAAATAAATGCTCAGACTGGTTTATAGCAGGCTGTATGATACCATACTCTGAAATATTGTGAAGTATTTGTGTTGTTCTGTTATTTTTTTGTTCCCTATACTTGATTTTTTGCTGCAGTTGTTACTTCACTGATGATTCATTATGCAAAGCTTTACAATTGCTTTGAAATATACACTATTGATTCTTGTGAGTATCTAAGTTAAAACTACTGAATTCAGCATAATTGGCAGATCAGTGCAAACACTTCAAAAACGCCCTAATCCAAGTTGTGGTTCGGACTTGTTTCTCAGAACAGCTGCTTTAAATTTTGGATGTACTGTTAACTTTTGAAACATTGTAATCATGGTAGCAGTGTCTTCTTATCAAGGCTAGCATATTTAATAGCTATGTACTAGCTATTAAATATGTACTAGATTTTTTTTCCTGCTATTCTATTTGACACTGAATTTTAGGTTATGAGGGAATTTCTGTATATCTTTCTCAGCTATTTAGTGAGGAGGAACTTTTTGTAACTAGTCAGGAAGTTAGCAAGCAAAAATAAAAGCCTCCCCGAAATTAAGAAAGCTTACAAGTAGAGCATGTTTTGAAGGGAGGAAGGGAGTCACACAAAACCATTTGGTTTAGTAGCTGGAGTCAAGGTGGTCTCTCACATAAGCATCTTGTGAGTTTTGGTACTTATGAGACTTTCCCAGATACATTTATTTGGTCATGGAATTTTTTGTTGTGCAAGAAAGCTCAATGTGGTTACACTCAGTAAATCATAAATTCTGCAAAGCAATGAAAGTGAACTAGTTGTGTTTCTCTGTGAGGGGAAAGTACATTTGAACTATATATATTGAAACTGCATGTTTCACCCATGTGATTGTCTGTAATTCATGACTACCCTTTGCTTAACCTTGCAGATGTTTCCTCTGCTAAGTGGAAGCCCCTGGGACTGACTGTGGGTGACCAGAGCAGACATGCAAAGTCAGTTGTAGCCATGTAACAGTAGAGTGATCCTCCAACAAGCAGTGTGAGCACACTTTGTCATGTAGTAAAAGTGTCTGTAATGAAGTTCCTTGTATTTAAAAGTTAAGAAAAAATTAGTCTGCTAGAGGGTCCTATATCTTGGTTTTATTACTCCAGCTTCTTATGCATGTATTGGGAGATAGAGATAAGTCCCTCTGTAAGTACAGAAGGATTGTGAGAATATTTACTTTGTGGAAAAAATAAGATTTTCTTCTAATTTATATCTAGTGTTACTAGAAATAATTTTGTTCTAGTCAATAGTGTATCTTAAAAATTTAATGATCCTACTAATTTAAGGAGCTGCTTCTTTAGAAACAACTTTTCAATAACTGAAGGCAAGCAGTGTAGAACAGAAAAATGAAATCTTGTTTGATGTACCTTGTAGTGGGAAGGCACACACATTCATATGCTCTGACTCTAGAATTTAGCTGTATATGAATTTTCATAAGACTTTGCTTAATATCTTTTTTCCTATACTTCACAAAGGGTATTATAATTCAGTGAATTAGTGTTTCCTGGTAGGGTGTTTTCCTTCTAGGAAATTGTATGGAACAGCTCAAATAAAAGCTTCCATTAGAGATATTGTAGTAACTAGGACTGAGATAATGAATACATCACATGCAGTAAACAAATCCATATATATGTGCTTCTCTTGTCACATAGATTTAAGTGGAGAATTTAACCTTCCCTTTCTTTATTTCCTGCACATAGAGTTCAACAGAGTAATTTTCAAACAGAGATTCATTTTAGAGTCCTAATTAAGGTGCTTTTTTGTTTGTAATATTGTTGTATTTACTATAAGTAAATACAACAACATTACAAACAAAAAAAGCACCTTCATTTTACTAAAGAATTACATTTTTCCATTTGCTGTCTTCTAGAGAAGTGCTTAGGGAGAGTGCAGAGGGATTTAACTCAAAATGTGTGTTTAAACAACTTTGAAATATTTGTAACTGGACTTGAGAGAATACATATTTCATTTTTTCCAATTTTTAATTTTTAAAGGTATGGAGGAAGAACATGATCTAAACATCAGTTAAAATTACCTAAGAGAGATGTCTACTCCTCAGTTAGGAAGATGAATGACATCAGACACATGACTCTTGGTCACAGCAACTTGCAGCTGGAAGCACTGATGGGGATGGACTTGGGTGACTGTATAATTAGCAGAAATAGCTTCCCTTGTCAGGGCACCTCCCATTTGTCATGTTTCGTATCTAAAGGTACTGAAAAAGCAGTCAGTTCCATGGCTAAAGTTCAGCTGGTGTCTGTGGTTGGAGAGATTCATGATGACAGAAGAGCTGGCATGGCAAGGGAGGGAAAGTTTGGGATGTCTTGTTAAGGTGCGTTCATAGCTAAATGTGGCAGAACTGTTTTTCAGAGTGGAATAGGAGGCCAAGATGTCTACAAGAACAGCTGTTTTGTAAGAGGTTGGGCAAATAGAGGGAAGGAAAGGAACCATCCTTTTATTTTGAGGGTATTATGATGCCTGAGTGAGCATCTAATCAGTCAAAGAGGTTGCTCTTATGGGCAAGGAAAGAAAAGGTTTTGAATGCAGAAAGAGCTTGGAAATTTCTTGAGGTCTTGATCTCTGGCTATCCAAGTATTCTCAGGCAGAGGGGTATTACAGGAACATTAGATTCCTGCATTTGACCTGTACTTTAGCAAATAAGGAAATAAATAACTAGTAGAGATCTTTGAACATTTTGTAATTCAGCGAATGGTTTTCGTCAATATTTTTAAGCTTCCATTTTTGTGATCCCTTTTCTGGCTGATACTGGCGTTTGGCATTTCTGCACTCCAGCAGCTTTACTGCAGGATGTGCCTGGGATCTGCATGTTTATAGAGTCCAGTTACTAATAACCTACCTCCCTGTTGTTGCTCATCCAGCTAATGCTGTTGCCAGTGCCTGTTGCCTAGGTGTCATGCAGTTTGTCTCACTTCAATTCCAGATTTTAAATTATCTGTTGTGTCTGTCATCTATGCATACAGTAACAAAGCCTCAGTGGTATCACAGTTCTCATGCACATGACAATCCAATATACCACAGCTGAGTGATAATGTTAGTAACCTCTTTTTAGTCCACAATACTAGCTTTCCGGTTTTCCTCATCTGTTGTGGAAATGTGGGATCGTACAGAGGCCTTTTGCCTTTACACTGTAGATGAGTAAGGCTTGAGGGGAAGAACTCTACCTTTGTTGCCTTGCCATAGTGAGGAGCACAGTCCACTTTCCCCACTGTTAGTTGGAATTGCAAAGCTTGTGTGTAGAGCTGTAGTGGGCTGATTCTGAATGAATACCAGGCACCCACAAAAGCCACTCTTTAACTCCCTTCTTCAACTGGACAGGGTAGAGAATGTATAACAAAGGGCTAATGGGTTGAGATATAAGATCCTTAAGAGAGCTCACTCACCAAATATGGTCATAGACCAAACAGACTCGAGTTAGAGATATTAACTGAATTTAACAAAATTAGAGCAGGAAAATGAGAAGTAAAAACAGACCTTAAAACACCATCCCCCTCCCTTCCCTCTTTATTAGCTCTACCTCATTTCCACCAGTGGCACAGGGAGACAGGGAATAGGGGTTAGGTGAGTTCATCCCAGTTCATCCCTGCTGCTGCTCAGGGAGAGGAGTCCTTCTCCTGCTTCAGTGTAGGGTTCCTTGCATGAGAGACAGTTCTCCATGAACTTCTCCACAGGCAATAGCGGGAACTGCTGCATCATGGGCCATTCTTCCTTGAGGTGCAGTCCTTAAAGAGCAGGCTACTCCAGCCTGGATTCCCCATAGGGTCACAAGTCCTAGCAGGAAACCTTCTCCAGTGTGAGCTTCTCTCTCCACGGGGTTGCAGATCCCTGCCAGGAGCGTGCTCCAGCGTGGGCCCTCCCGTGGTGTCACAGACTCCTCTCAACATCCACCTGCTGCAGTGTAGGTCTCCTCCGCAGGTGCACGTGGATCTCTGCATCCCTGTGGTCCTCCATGGGCTGCAGGGGCACAGCTGCCTCACCATGGGCTGGCTGCACCGTGATCTGCTGAGGAATCTCCTGGCTCTCCTGGACACAGTGGAAGCTTCCAGCAGATCTTGTGGAAAGCCAACTCCTGTAACCAACCCCCTGCTACCAAAACCTGGCCATGTAAACCCAATATAGGTGCTTTTAAGGTTCATGAGGAGTTTTCCTGGAAAAAGTAATCCTAATTGTGCAGATTAGTAGGAGCAGCAGTGCAACTTCCCTACACAATGATGGCATCCTTCAAGTCAAATCTGCCCAGAGAGTAAAGTTAAAGTCATTGCTGGGGAGTTGAGAGACATTCCTTTACTCCTACAGAACAGAAAGTTTTATTGGTGCTTGATAGTGACTTTTTTGAATTATTATCTTGAAATATTCAGCTGTATATCACTCTTAAAATGTAAAGTAAAAGCATGGGAGCCAGGAATATGTATGTGAAAATTAAATTAATAGGTCTGTGTTTGACTTCCTTTCACTAGTTTTCTGAAACCATCTGTATTTTGAAGCTTTACAAAGAAGGTCTATCTGAAGTCTGAGATAGCAGTTTAAAGTTTTGGTCATGAAGGAATTCGGCATAAAATATAAACGCTTTCAGAAATGATTGATGATTAAAATAAAGCTGAATTTAAGTTTTTAATCTGAGGTCTTACTTCCTAACCATACTGCACATTTGAGAGCCAATAAAGTGCTCAAAGTATCTAATTTGAAATAAACATGTGCAATTTCTCAGTCATTTGTGTTGCTCAACTAAAATGATCACATCAAACAATTTTTTTTGAGGGAGATGAGTTACTGTGGTTGCAAGGAGGTCTGAACTAGCTTTAAACTTGTTTGAATGTGGTGTATAAATTAGTGCTATGAACATAAGGATCATGGCGTTAGATTCTTACTAAGCAACTCCTTTATGCCTGTACTGAAATACATTGTACTTTGATGTATTTTTGAAGTGTCTTGATGATACTTAAATTTATTTAGGCAAGTAATCAGAGTTTGGTTTGCACTTTATAGAGTTCCATTGTCCTGGGAGTGCTTTTCTCCCAGATCTGGAAATCTGCTCTTAAACAGGAATGATATGTACTTAAATTAGCAATATACTTCATTATATAAAGGCAGATAAATAGGAATTTGAACATGTAGGCATTATGTCTGACATTGATCTTGTACTTGTCACCATGCTGTGTCACATTTTTTGCTATTTTAAAATACAGTGCCTCCCTTTAAAAAGGCCGTAGGAGCAAGTGCTGAATTTTGTTATCAGGTTGGCTTTTAATAGAGTGAAATGTATGTAAAATGAAAGTATTTTTTTACCCTTTATTTTCCAGCTGAATTAATGCATTGAAACCTCCTCTTCCAGCTACATTTCCTAAAAAGGAAAGCCCATAGCTGTTGGAACCTTAGAACCTTTTAGATGCAGAATAAAGTATCACCTGTTGTGGCATTTAAAAAAATTGCGACACCTATACAGTGGTGAGGACAAAGGCCAACAGAAATGCCATCTGTGTGGCTGCCTTAGCCACAGTAAGCCTAACCAGTTACCTTCTGGAGACTGAACCAGCTCAAGTACTTTGAGTGAATACACAAATGTCTTGAGAAATCACATTGTCTTGATGCCCTAACACTGATAATGGCAGATTCCATCTAAAAGTTACCATGTAATGTCAGTTCTGAGCCTCTGAGTACTTCTGTAGATGATCCAGAAAGAAAAGGGAGTAAATAGTCAAGTGGATAACAATCAGAGTGAAGTATAAACAGTGTAAGAATTTGCAAGTATGCTGTCTTCACAACATCTGCTTTATCACAAATAAGCCTTACTCTTCAGTTTTGTAATCTCTATCAACTTGAAGTTTCTCCCTAATTTTAGAAAGTTGTATATGTATCTACCATCAATAACAGATGAAGAATGAAAACCTCTGGTACAATGAAATATTCCAGGTTTTCTTTATACTTGTTTCCCAGAACTGAACCTCTTCTTGAGATACCCTTTTTGTTTCTCAAAGAGCCAACACACAGCAAAGCCAATGCCCTTAAACTGTGACTTACTATTATTATTCATTAGACAAAGTTACCAGTAAGGAATTGTACGGGATGTAATCTGCTTTCATCAATGCAAAAGTGTAACAATGCTTTTCATGTGCATTGAAAAGAATCTACATCCAAAAGAATACAACTGCCTGTCAAGTTTGGTAAATGGTATTAACATAAGAAAGTATTTTTCTCTTAGCTCTTTTTCCAAAGCATTCTTCATCCCTTCAAAAAACACTTTTTTTTTCTTTTCTTTTTTTTCAGTCTTACACAGGTTGAATCTGAGTGTCCCAACAAATGGCTGTTGTTTCTTTCCCTAGTTGGCTGTTAACTTCTCATGTGATCTCTCTTTATAAAGGAGCATGTATGTACCTAGTGGTGACTTGCTGGTACTGAGCTTTCTTCTCAAAAATAGGCTTACTCCAAAAGCATGCTGTAAACTTCACTTACATCTGAATTTACTGTGCTTCAAGATGTGACACAGTTGGTAGCAAACCTTCAGTAAATATTTTTGTTTTAATATATTCTTTGCATTATCTTCTAAAAGCCCTTTACTCTCTAAATAAGGTTTAATTATTAAGATAGACTAATACTGACAGTATTCCTGTAAAGTATGTTGAGCAAGGTAGAAACTGAAGCACAGAAAATAAGTAGCTGTTTCATGATTGTGCGTGCATAGAGTTTGTTACTCCACATTTCTGATCCTATACTGATTCTGTGCGAGTGAACCGGGAAGTCTTGATTTGGTGTAATTTAAGGCAGAGTCAGTGTGGGAAAAGACAGGCTTATTAAAGGAATGTGAGGCAACAGGAGCATGACTTAATGATCTGAACTCCTCTGCAGAGAAGTCTCAATTCTCAGTGTAGGAAGATTAGTCTGGCCCTTAGAGGGAAGATAGAGAATGAAGAGTTGTCCTAAATTATTTAAATGCCAACAGCATCCTTCTGGGAAATACCCAGTTGCTGAGTTTTGTTATAGAAGTGGAAATAGGTTACTTTCAGAGCAGTGTCTGTTCTGCTTTATTTAAAACTCCAGCTCTTATCCTTGTCTGGTTTTACAATTGTTACTAACAACTGATTTCCTCTCATCTGCTCATTAGAAACACAGTCTATTGTATAGTTCAGCTGTGTTTAAGTGAGTGGATGCAGAGTGCTTTAAGAGTTTTAGTGATGATCTGCTGCTGCCGCTTAAAGAGCTCCTTCAGACCACATACATTTTCTTGGAAGCAGAGGTAGAACATTCTTTATCATGGATTACTGTATTCTTTGTGGAATCTGTTACACTTAGTAACAAATCTACAATGAAACCTCTATGTTGGAATACATATAGAAATGTTGTGCCAAACGTAGAAATAGTCCAAAGTGTTTGGAAGTTGTGAGGAGTCTGCAGATATGCACAGCTGAGTGATCCACAGGAAGTGAAGCTTGAATTGATAGTTAAATTGCTGGGTAACAGTGAATATACTCAAATTAAACAACTGAAGTGGCTTTTGGAGGATGAGGTGAACTGGATGGACAAAGGAGCAAGCAGTTACTATGTAGCTTGACATTCAGTCATCTGGTGTTTATCAGAATTATTCTTGTCAGGATTATCCACAGAGAGAGTTAATTTTTTAAAATATTATCCCATATATTTTAATAAGTTCTTTTTAGGAAGCTGGATTGCAGAAAGAAATAGTTGTTTCAAAATACCCTTAGGAAGTTAATGACTTGTGTAACAAGTAGTGAGAATGTTTTTTGATCAAGAAAAGCATAGATCTGAAGAGCTTGTGTCAAAGAGATGAGGTGTACTAGGTGTAGGGATAGCATACTGGAAGGTAATTACAAATATGAATGTAAGGGTATGTGGTGATAAGCATTTTGGAAGTACCTGTTAGATGGCATTCTCTTCTCCAAGGTGCTCATTCCTCTTACTATGTTTAAACCTCTCTTCCTATTTGTGCTTTTGTCGTTGGAAGCCTGCCCTAGAGCAAATGTGTTGGTATTGGTGTGCGTGTTTGTTTGTGTGTGTTTGTTACTCCTGGCTGCCTGCTTTCCCCCCCAAGGAACTGATGGTTTGGTAAGGTTTTTCAGAACACTGCAGGATGGTGCTCTTTGGTTTTCCCAGTGCTCATCCCCAGTAGGCAAGTTTCTTTGAACCTCCTTTCCTAGTTCTGCTGGTGGGATAGGCATGTGGGTGAGCCTGAGAACAGGAGTATTAGAAATGGGCGGCCTCCTGCTGGCCTTGTTGAAGCTGAGGGAGATGGTATGGTTCCAAGTACGGCTGTGTTTCAGTGAAAGGAGGAAGCTTATTTCTTTATCATTCATCTCCGTAGGCTTTTCCATTGGTAACTGAATGAAAAAGGGGGAGTGGGCCAATTCACACTTCTGTAAACCTGTTTCAGCTATCTAACTTCTGAAAACCTATTTGCTCTTTTGAATTGCAATGAAATTACCTCTAAAACATGATAGTTCAGAGTGCAATGTACCACCACACTTGAGTTAATTTGACCCTGAGATAAACATGTAACATGAATTTTATAGATGTTTCCAATTCTTTGCAAAGCTCTTTGAAAGAAATTACGGTTCTGCTGCCTGGGACTACATGGATGTAGTTGACAGACAGATGGGAATATCTGTGCATATTTAAGGAAATCTGGATGTAGTTCAAATTTCATGTTACAGAAAAGAATGAAAGATTCTTCAAGGCTTAGAGCTACTGTAATATAATAAAATTTGGGGTTTTGTGACCAATAAAAAGTGAGACTTTCTCTTACCGACTACTGAGAGTAGGCACAGAAAGTGCCTTTAGGGTCATACAAACAAGCCTTCATTTGTAAGCGGTGGCGTCTGTGAGTAATTGTGATCCTTAAGTTTCTGTGACAAATACTTGCTATGTAAAAAGCCAAAACCAGAATCCATAAAGCAAATTACTTGTGTGTCTACTTTAACACAGTTACAGTTTTTCAGGGGTAATTTGTGAGTCTCAGGAATGTAGTTTGACAGTGGAAAATTACATACTTAAGTGTTTTAAAACAGTCTTTGTTGTGTTCTTCAACCAATGTTAGGTATACTATGGCTGTCTTGAAGTTGAGCTGTACTCTACTGAACTGCAGCTGCCTAAACTGTCTATCTAGTCAGATGCTTATCTAGCTCTACAGAAATTTTGATTTCTGGATTACAGGATTTTATTTTTCTTTTTTTTGCAGTTGTGGAGTCAGAGTATTATCCAACACTCATGTTTGTAGTCACTGATAATAGATTATCTTTTCTAACTACTGGGAACCCCCATAGCAAGAGGCTGTAGTACCCTACAGTCCTGTGCAATAAGAGAAACAGTATTCTGGCTGTCAGAAGTGCACTTGTTTCTAGTGCATATAAAGGTGGTAACGTTAACTGTGCTTATCTTAGAATTACTGTATTAAAAGTGTTTTCACATAATCTCTCTTTTCTCTGTTACTACCTCCAGGACAATCAATGTAATTCAGGATTTCCAGATATTTCATGAAAGGGACAAGCCTTTCCCTTTGGTGCTCAGAATTTTGTACTTTTCTCTCAGTGACGTGGGGGAAAGTGGGAAGGTGAAGCACAATGAGGGGATAGCTGTTAGTACAGGATACCTGTGTGTCAGTTCTGTTTCACCTGGTTTTACTCTGCTGTTGTTCTGTATTTCTTTAGTCCTGATAGCTTTATCACTTATGAACATTACTCAAGGCTAGTCATTCTTTCCTTTGTGCTTCCCACCACCTGGGTAGTTCTGTCCATGGGAAACACAAAGTCATCATATGTGCTTTCTTTAACCCCACCTATCTCTGCTGTGCTTCCTGTAAAGCACAGACATTTGATTATGTTTTGGAACGTGGTGGGTTGAGATTTCCAGTTTTTACAGAGCAATGAGTTCTGTGGAGCAGAGTTGTTTTTCTTGTTTGTGCAGTTCCTGACACAATAAAGCTATAATAATGAGAAAAGTTTATTTGTACTGTTACAGGAAAAATAGCCATGCAGTGATATGTTACTGTATCATGAGCCAAGTAAAGAAGACTCCAAATTCATCACAAATTTATTTTGAAAATTTATTTCTAAGATACTCCATGGTGTTTGAAATAAAACAAGTGTACTCATGCTCATGTGTGACATACAGCACCAGCATTATTCTTGCAGGACAAAAATCACAGGATTTATAGCAAATAGCGTGGAAGGGAAGGAGGAAGAAAGGAAAAGATCTTTTCAATGAGAGGGAGAGAATTTGGGTCTCAGTGATATGCATCTATTTGTCTATTGGTTTTAACTTTTTTTGAATACATATAGACAGTTTCTAGACTTTTAAAAAATTATCCATGAGGCTCTCAGGACTTTCCTATTTGGAATCAATTACTTGAATTAATGCAGTAGCTGTAGTGGAGTTTTCTCAAACAAGAATATAGATCTTGCATAAAACACTGGAGACAAAATAATTTTTACTAAATCATAAATTATATTGGCTATTTCCCTCATCATGTTTGCTTTGATAGATCAAGTCTATTTGAACAAAAGAATCTAAAAATATCAAGGGTGCCCTGCACAGAATTCTTTCATGGCTGCTGAGTGTACCCATTTAAGTATGTGCACACATGTTAATGTTAGGAGTATGCTTTAGCAATTTCAAGATCTGATTCTTACTTAAAGAAGCTACTGATCTGGGTAAAATGATGTCTTGCAGGCCATCTATCTTCTGTTAATGTCTTGTCTTTTTTTACTTGTTGCGATTCACAGTATGTTTTGAGGAATGCAGTATGTTATGACCATCAGGTTGTAGCAAGTTCATCTCTTATTCTTCCTGAGTCCTGAGGATATTTAATAAGCAGCACTGTTTAGACAACTCTAGAAAGTTAGTGTAGCTAATTAATAACCCTTCCTATCGTAGCAATTGAAATTTCCCAGCTGACATCGTTAGAGCAAGAACTGTGTCAATTCAATGGCTTTTCCGTAGCGAGAACAGAAGCTCCTGTGGTTGCCTTTAAACTCGGTGACATCTCCACTTCTGTCCGCTGTAACTAGAGTAGATCAAATAGCTTGTAATAAATAATGAAATTAATTTTGCACAAGGTTGTTTGCATGCGACTAACAAAAATATTGTTTCACACATGTTGAAGGGACAGGCAAAAAAGGTGCATTGCCTTAGAAGCTCTTTCCCCCTTTGGATGTGCTTTTTCACACTGGGTGCACAATGGGTGCCGGGTTACACTGTGCAATGTTACTTCTGCACTTTAATTAGTTCAGTGAAGCATTAACAAGGGACCAAGAGTATGTCTTGTGTTACTGGAAGGTAGCTGGGCAGACAGCGTGACATTTGGTTTAAGTTCAGTTTCAGTGTGAATAGGTGCGTAGGGTCTAAAAACTCCAGGTACCAGACTATGCGTAAACAAGTCTGCACAAGTCTTTGCAAGGTCTGTGATTTCAGTGAACTTTTTCATACGTTAAAGGAAACGAGTTTTCTTGGGAACTTTACAATGCTTTTTAATTCTATCAGTAAGAAAACAAAACACATTAAAAAGTATAAAAAGTTGTCAAAATCAAAGTTCTGTTTCTAGTAATAATAGCAAGAAGGAAAGAAAACAGTTTTATCTTTCAAATGAGGATATTTTTCTTAGATGCAGTAAACATGCAGTGTTTTTATGATTTTTATATTTGATATATGTGCAAAATGTGCTCTAAATATACTGTTGCTTTATTGCCCTTCCTGGTAAACTGCTTGCTTTCAAGTCACTTGTGTAACTACAGTGAGTTCAGCTGGGATGTGTTGCAGTTAATTCTAACTTATTGTTACTGTCATAAAGGTGGAGTTAAAGCTCAGCAGTGCTATACCACTGATTCCAGTATTCCCTGGTTTGCTCAGGCCAATGTTCCAAAAAGAATATAGCAGATCTAGAAATTATGGTTTGATTTCTCCATCCCCTATTTTTGCTTCTATCAGAACTATGACATTTTCTCCTTGATCTCTGTCTGGATTGTGACATCTTAGACCTTCTGCTGAATAAAGGCTTGAAATAAATTGATGTTGTAACTTTATTTTATTAATCCAGTTAATTCTGGATATTGAAACCATTTTTCTCTAGAGGTATCTTAGGCCTTTTTTTTTTTTGGCGCATGACATGTAGGCTCACTAGTAAATGTGCAGCAGTAGAGCAGTGTTTTCCTTCTTTGCAAAAACCCTTGTGATTCTCCCCCACCCTACAATATCAAGTACTCCTACACTAGTTCAGTCTTTTTTGGAAAAAAAAAATCAGTGTTAAATCTGAGTCATACTGTAGTCTGGAACCAGAAGCTTCAATGTTTTGTGGGTTCCTGGTAGAGATTCATGGAGTAATAGGAGATTATATTTTCAGCCTTATAAGTTTTTGATGGTTGCAGTTACTATTTATGAATAATGATTTAATTTCTTTTGTTAGCATTTTTTCAGGATGGCACAGGCGCGAATCGTGAGAGGAAAAGAGTTAAACCAGCAGTATTTTATTTTAAGAATATAGGACCTGATGAAGTCCTGCTGTTAGCATTTAACTTGTGACAGAGTAGTGAAATCTTCTTTTTGTTTGTATATGGTTATGGGGTTTTGATTTTAATTTTTTAAAATACAATACACTAGCTCTACATAGATTGTTGTGTGCAAGCATTTGTTCCTGTACTTACAGAGAATCAAGATAAGAAATAATTTAGCATGATGTAAAAACAAAACCAATTTTTTTTACTGCAGCTGTAATTTAAAGAAACCTGTAGGCAAAAGTACGAAACATGTGAAGAGCATGAATCAAATTTGCATTGCTCTTCCCTCTACTGTATAAGCACTGTGCAGCCCACACATCAAAATTTTCCCCTAGTCTGGCACTTCTCAAATCTGACGTAGTTTAAATTCTGAAATGGGGTTTTAGAAAAGGATAGCTATAGCCATTGAACATGTACAAATGGGCTAAGCAGTTCTTTCATAACTGTGTTTTAATACTTTAAATAGCTGTTTAAAATAGCTAGAAACTTGGTTTTTTTCTAGTTTTTTAAGTAATATAGCAGTGGAAGTTTCCAAATAGGAGGCCAAAGTGTTAGATTCAAATTAGTGATAGGGTCTAATCAGCTAAGAATAGGCTTCTAACCCTCATAATGGACATAGCTTATTAAGGACGGGTAGGCAGTATGGTCTCTCTTGCTTCCCCTGCTAGTTTGGATCTACTCTCTTTTCCTCTGATTTCCTCACTTTTTCTATTGAGATTTAGTTGTAATTTAGGTGACTGAATTCACTGTTTGAATTGTTTGATTTTGGTTTAGTAATCTGTTTTTTTTTCTACTCTGTCTAATGCAAAGTTAGATTGCCTGAGAAGATGTACAACCTTCAGGCAGCAGTCAGTCAGGTAACCTCCCTTATACCTGGCAGGGCAGAAGTAGGGTAGGGTGTGACATGAATAGAACTACTTATGTACTTTAAATCAGGAATCTTGTTGAAGCTGAGCCAGTGTCTCTGCTAGATTTCCAATTTCCACTGCTTGCTGCCAAGTATATTAGAGCTGTCTATAAATAGTTTGTGGAATTTTTGACTGAGAATAAAAAATAATGTCAGGTTCTTTTCTGTCCCTGCCTTTTAAAACAATAACTGAGAAGCTTTAACTGTTTTCTTTGTTTGTTTTTTTTTTGTTCTGAAACTTTCACACAAAAATCCCTCGGTCAAATCAGTTTAGCTGCTACTTTAAAATTATGTATTTTAATGGTACCAGACTCAAAATACAAAGAAGAGTGGAAAGTGACTTAGGCACAAGAATGTGAATCATTTGTAGACTGCAGCATCTTCGAAACGTTTGCTCGATGTTTCCTGATGGTGCTTTGGGCTCTGTTTTGAGACTCAAGCATCATCTGGATGGCAGCATGTATGTGAAATTTGTATTATGGTAACATCTCAGATGATAGGGAATTTTATACAATTTCTTATGTGTGTTGCAATGGCATTCACAACTGGTGTAATATTGGTGAATAATGTATGCAGTGCCTAGTGAATCCAGAATGAGAACTTGTGTAGTTTTCACTGAATGGCTGCAGAGGCTGAGCTTATTCCTGAAATTGAGGTGGAGCCTCCCTGGCAGCACTGGAGCTGTGGTGAGTAGAGGACATGCTTGGGGTGTGTGTTGGTACATCCCACAGCCTGGCAAAAGGGGATTCGTGGAGCAAAACAAGTTATGCTGAAGACACAAGTTTGTGCTATATATGTTTCTAAAGGGTTTTTCTTGGACTAGGTCTAATGTGGCCCAGAAACCTCAGTATCCATTACAAGTAGGAGTATATTCTCTAAAAGAAATCCAGTTTACTGATTCCAAGGCCCCAATGTAATGTGCATGAAAGCACAGGAAGTGGAGGAGATCAGGACATTCAGAAACATGTCCTTACCAGAAACAAAATACTAATGTAGACAGATCCCACGTTCGTGCTATAAAACTATCAGGAATAAAGAATGTATTATGTTTTGGTAGAGAAGCTAATAGAGTTGTAATTTGTAAATTCAAAGCATTTACTGATGTAGCAAACTTAGATTTTTAGAGTATGGATTGTAATAGTCAATTTTCGAAGAAAGAATGCAGACTTTTTTTAAGTTTGGAGGTAATTACAATGCTAAGAAACGTAAAAGTAGGAGGACATTTGTCTTTGGAGATTTTTAATTCAGTGTTACAAATTATATCATTATAGAATGGCCTGTGCTATTAAAGGACCATCTATTTCACCTACTGTAGGCAGGGGACTTTCCACTAGACCAGGTTGCTCTAAGCCCCATCCAACATGACCCTGAACACTTCCAGGGATGGGGCATTTTTAGGGGCAGAAAACATCTCTGTTCTTCACCAGCCTCACAGCAAAGAATTTCCTCCTGGTATCCAAACTAAACCTGCTCTCTTTTGGTGTAATCATTACCCCTTGTCCTGTCACTACAGGCCCTCTCCAGCTCTCCTATAGGCCCACTTTAGGCACTGAAGTAACCACAGCTGAATAACCACAGCTCTCACTCAGCCTTTCCTCATAGGAGAGGTGCTCCAGCCCT
The DNA here is from genome assembly GCF_012460135.2 of Molothrus ater. Classification (NCBI taxonomy): domain Eukaryota; kingdom Metazoa; phylum Chordata; class Aves; order Passeriformes; family Icteridae; genus Molothrus; species Molothrus ater. Next base: position 127,959,881 of record NC_050478.2, read on the forward strand.
CTGATCACCTTTGTGGCCCTACTTATGGCAATAAGAGTAGGTGTGATGTTCATTCAAGCGCTGAATAACTTTTGAGCTTAGGCTTTTTAGAGCAAATGTGGTTTTGGAAGCTTCATGACTGTTTTATTCACCAAGAAATGAATAAAGACCTGTTTTTCAAAAGTGTCATGCAACTACATGTTATACAAAAAGTTCCTCTGAGAAAAAGAAAGGACAATGTGAGAGAGTGATTAATAGAAGACAGTGTTAGACAAGTTTTGAATGTACAGTGCAGACTTTCAGCAGCACCATTCCCATTATTTTATACCCAAGAATAATTGTCTAAGCACGAAATGGTTGATATTGGTTGTTGCAAAAGGTAAAAAAAAAGTCTAAAACCCACATAAAATTATTCAATTGCAGAATTGATCCTTTAGGTTTTGTCTTAGTTTACTGAATAAAGTTATATCACAGTTGGTCTAAAATGAAAATGGTGCCACCACGTAAAATAATAGCATTGAGCAAATTCTGTGCTTTATTTGCTTTTACATTGAAATTTTATGTGCTTATTTCTGGATTGTGTATTGTTAAACATTTAAATAAGCCACTGTTTCAGTATAGTTTCATCTGTTAGTCATTTTTATTCTTATTTAGAGAAATTACTTATGCCACTGTAGTGTTTGCATATACAACACTTTCTCATTTTGTCTGAACACTGGCTTTCACTCTTTGAAATTTTAGATATATTAACTGTATCCTCTTTGTAGCAAGTGTTCTTCTGTTACTGGAAGGTGCAATAAAGGTTGTCACTGTTGCCTTGCATGTCTTCAGTAGAAAATCCTGACTGATGCCTATGTGTTTCTGTGTATTGCATGTGTAATTTTATATTAAAATAAATGGTTTTTTAATCCATCCCTCACATAAAGGATACTTGGCATCTTGCTGCACATTTGAAATCTGATTTACAAATGATCACCTGAAATTCTGGTAACTCCAGTACTTAACCCTAAGGAAATATGGAAAAAAAAAAGTAAACCTAACTAGTTAATGCTAAACTGTTGATTTAAAAATATATAATATAAAATTTGTCAATAACTCTTCTAGAGATTCTTCAACCACACTGGAGATTATTGATCAGTTAATTCCTAAAAGTATAATCCCTTCAGTATCATCCCTTCTCATGATACTTTTTAAATTGCTTTCTGTCATGAGTTGCATGTTGCCCTTTGTCAAGGAAGTAAGCAGCAGCTGGGTGTAGGACAAAAACTAGTGGTCAAAGTGCAGTACACTATGTAAAAAGTCAGTGAAGACAGGAAAATATGAGATTACTGTGATTTGTGAATCTTATTCCAAGTAGTTGATCCAAATACATATTGGTGCACAAGCTAATTTTATTTCATGCATATCTCTAATAGAAGGGATGTAGTGATTGGAAACTAAACTGTCAGAAGGCAGAAAATAGTAAAATGGTGCTACCTGTAAAAGCTTGGGTGGGTATTGTAGAAATTTGGGAATGATACTGCTAATTTGCGTTTTTACTGGATATGGAGATACTACAAATAGTTGCCTGACTTCAGTGGACTGTATGTTCTGAGCTGTGCTCCACCTTAGTTTGAAGCATTTCCTGGTAGCAATAACTCCATATTTCACAGACTGTTCTGGGGGGTGTAAGTTTCAAACTATTAGACTGGTTTGGTTTTTTTTTTTCCCTTTTTCTCCACTGTTTGCTTCACTTTCAGTTCCTTCACTCATGTAATTTGAAGTGCACATGCGTCTCTTCCTGTCTTCTCAGGAAGAGAAAATTTGAATTTCTGGAGTTCGATTTAGCAGTGGTTGGAGAACACATGGTGCACAGATAGAAAAGAAACTACAGGAGAAACCTTAATTTTAGAGACTCTGAGTTATAAATGAGGGAAAACCACATCTAGTCCTTTTTGCATGCTCATGTCCATCTGAGATTACAGAAAGTATTTCTTTCATTTGGTACTTTCAGTATACTGAATACTGATCCTTCTGTAGTGCAGGAGAGCTTGGCAGCAGTATGGCCATATACCTATGCATGTGTAGCTTTTGGCTGTGGATACAGCTTTAAATTCCTTCAGCTGATGCATTTTATTCCAAATGCACATTAGTTTAGCAAATATAAGGAAAGTGTTCAAGAGATGAAGTTGTAAATGATGGGTCAAAAGACTGAGAAGGCTCCTAACTGATTTTTTTTTTTTTTTTGGCTCATTTAATGCAGGTGGCCCACGAGTAAGTAATTCAGTAAAGTATTTTGGGTTACATACCGAACTAAGGCTTTTATCATAGAATGGTTTGTGTTGGATGGAACCTTTATAGATCATCTAGTTTATCTGAAGAGTAGTAGTACTTGTTTTTCTGTCGGGCTTCTACATGCCGTGCTCTGAGCTGTAACATCATAACCATGGATTAGCCTTAGGCGTGGTAGGCAGGCAGTGGCCTTTGCCACTTTTCTCCCACAGGCTTGGCAGAGGAGCATGACTGTGGTTCAGCAGGACACACAGCATCTTCAGTGGAAGCTTGTTTCTGTTTCTGCTCAGCTGTGCTTAGGTGTTTGCAGGAAATGGGCCACTGGCTGGGACTGTCATAAAATGTGCTATCAAAAAGGGTCATTCCAAGAAGGCATCATGGATTTTCCAGGTCCTGTATCTGTAGATGAAGAAGGTTATTTTTATTTTTTGTACTCAGTAGTCAAAGTACCATTGCTAATTGGTTTTTTAGGGAGGTGATATGGGAGGGAGCACCAGTTTGTTCTTGAAAGCATATAGTAACCTTATTTTGGTCAATTAGAAGCAAAACTTAGTGAGGAATAATGCAGGGTAACTTCAGGACAAGGGGCAGTTTTGTAAGGTATAGGGTGAGAAGAAATTTTGGGGTAGGATGAAGAAAGGATGTTTGGTCGTGAAATACGTTGTCTAAAGTAAAGCAAGTTGAACACGTATTATGATAAGGGGTGTTTAGAAACACATAATATACAGGAACTGTTGTTGATCTCTTGCCCTTGATAATTGTGATTCAAGAAAAATACCCTGTCCAGACTGCTTATGTAGCATTCATTAAAAGGTACCACTGTACCTTTTAACTCAAGGTAGTTTAGAAAAAGCTCTCTCTTTATAGCTGTTCAGTTACAGCACTTCTTCAATTTGTACAGCTCTATTTATAGGGGGTTGTAATTTGGCTGTTGAGGATAATGGCACAGGCTTAATCTTGATACAGAAGAATTTAGCTTCAACAGAGATAGGTGTATGTGATTTTTCTTTGTGAACAGTAGCTACTTAGTGTAACAGCAGAAATAAAGGTGACTTAAATAGCCTTTGCTACTATGATTTTTTTTTCTTTTAATTTTTTCATTTCAACAATCCATTTTTCTGTAAAACACCATCTGGATTTAATTCAGTCTCAAGGTACATGATGTTATTTCAAACTGAAGTTGCAGAGTTTGATTTTACAATCACAGTGGACAAAGTTGCATGTACCAGATCTTTTTGTGTGCTTTTTCACTATTTATCATTTCAGTGTATTATATTAGTATTACTAATTTTAGTCAATCTGAAATCAAAACTGCTTCATTTAGGAGTCATTATTTACTGTCTCAAATATATCAGCATTTAGGTAAACTTGTTCTTATTCAAATCCTTCAAGTTCACCTATATATATGTATTTATATATCTGGAGAGCAGAAGTTTGCCTTGTTTAATCTGAATATTTTGACTAAGGAACACTTAACTATAGTAGGGTGGAGGTTAGTGGAGGTCTGTTTGCCTATGCTTTTGTAAATGCATTAATTTGGGTACAAATCAAAGGAGTAGCTCATATCAGACCGTTGGCTTAGTTTTATGATGTGAAGATACACGCACATAATCCTTTGAGTCTGATACTCATCCCATTTTGAGAGAGCTGTGCTGCATAGGCTGTGGGGAAAGATGGATGTAGGGGTGTAACACCTTAAAATGAAGGCTGCTGCATTGTGGTTAGCCTCCAGAGTGAGGCTCAGCATCACTGCTACTATCTGAGTTTCAAATATATAGAACTTGGCAGGTGATTTTTCCAAACACGTCATGTTTTTCTGGTGTGAAAGCATTCTTTTCCTTTGCTCTTTAGTTGAAGTGTTTGCTGCTGCCACATTTTCTTTGTTGCCAGCCCACTCCCCAGGCCTGTATTTAATCTCCTACCTGTGATGAAACTCAGAAGTAGTTAGTGAATCAAATACCTTCCAAGGCTATGGGTGTTACCTGCTGCATAGTTCTGTTCACCTCTCCCAATTACATGTAGGAGTCTTGGACCAGGATATTGGGAACTGATGTTTAGACAGTGCCAGGATTTTCTGGGTGGGGTATGAGATGTTTCCCATAGTTTCATATGGATTTGTAGGGGAGAAATTCCCCAACTGCTAGAAAACCTGAAGGCAGACCTAGTGTAATCTTGCTTGCTTCTGTGGTCAGTCAGCTGTGAGACATGAATCAAAAGGAATTAATTCAAGTGTCTGTGAAACTACTGGTCTGTCTCTGCCTGCTCCTTAGATGAGGTGGCATTACAGCCCAGAGGATTTGAGTGGACCAGAAAAAAGTGAAGGAGGTCAAAAGGTCTGGCTTTGTGCTGTGAAAGTAAAATAAAATTTTATGGATACATCTATAAGAATGGGTGAACAACTTTGAACACAGCCATTCTTCCTTTGAACATTTGGGAGATTTTTAAATTTGTTGAAGACAGAAAGGTACCTCAAATGTTGGAGGTTGTTCCATGCTGTAAAACATTCTATCAAGAGTCCAACTCATTTAGTGACAGGTTGGGTGTGTTTTTTTGTATTGCAGTCAAGCAGTATTTAGAGATATTACCATGTATGGTGGCAACAAACTCATGTGCACCTCAGTAGAAAGCCATTAAAAGCACTTTCCATACTTTTCCTTAACCTATAGGCTACCAGTAGTTTAAAATTTCATATTCTGTTTATGAATTTATTTTGTTTTGTTTAGAAAAAGTATATTAAATGCTTGATTTTATCTTGATCCTTGTCCATTTGAATTTTCTAACTTACATGCAGTTGCTGACCATATCTTAAGCTGCAGGGCTAAAGTTGACATATATTTCTGTTTTGTATTTGTACTAAGTGTTTATAAAAGGATGTGAAGAAAGTGGATATAGTCCTGGATACATAAGTGATAGAAGATGTTGGTTTTAAAGAAAATAATCCTAGTTTTTCACAGGCAGCACAGAAGGCAGGATCTTTTTGGTGTGTAGCTTCCAGTGCTGTGCTGTCAAGACTCCTGTAACTGATATGGACCAACCTAGTGCCGAGTTTTGTTAGGTGACAACTGCTTCAGTTTAAAACTTCAGGTTGAAATGGGCATAAATAGCAAGTATTTCTTTAGGACATAAAGAAATATAAAAACTTAGTGGTGACCTAAGAAATTTTATTTTACATTTTCATATTCTGCTGTGTTAAATAGATTAACAGGAATTTCAAAGATAATTATGTTCCCATGTCTTAATGGAAGGTACTGATCTGTTACATGATATATTGGTCTTCTAAAAGGCTAACTTTAAAAGGAACCATGTGATTATTTGTTGAGATCATACAAGGATCACTGCCTAAAAATTTCATAAAGTTGTCAGCAGTTAGTAACATTTAAATGGCATATGAACACACTGTTTCAATGATAGTTTTCAAATAAAGAGGAAGTAATAATCTGAGAGATTCCTCATCTTTAATGTAATGAAAGTTTAGTGGGAGTTTATTTTTTTTAAAAAGACCAAAGACCTTATTTTGATACTGTAGTACTTGGATCTGAGTTTAAGCTTCAGCATCACACATTAGTGCCACTTCTGACTAATCATTGAAGTTAGTTTGACAATAAATATGACAACTCTTTATCTCAAGAGATTAATTGTTCGATTGTAAAGCATATTTAGATGGAAAATATTCAAGTGTTCTCTCTTTAGGTATTCAAGATTAAATTCTTCCTTTGAACATTTGGGAGATTTTTCTTAACCCATTAATTCTGAGTCAACTCATAGAGGATTTGGATGCAAGTTCCCATTTTAGTATGCTTCTCATTATTAATGATTTATAGTTTTTGTCAGTCTTTGATACATATATACTTTGTTTTGTTTTCCATCACGTCAGCGTTATGTCAGTCTTTTCATGTTTCATTGTATTTTTATCAGAACTGATTTCGTTAGTATTCTGAGGTTTTTGTTTTACTGGTCTTTGCATACAGGCAGTTTGTCAGGAATTCAGATTCTGGGAGCATCAATGATGTGCTCAAATACTGACTGTCTTCAATGTAATTACTTCTGGGTTATTCATATTTCTAGATGTTTGTGAGTTCCTTCTTTTTTGTCATGATGCTCATTTTCAGTGTTCAATAACAACTGCAGATATAACTGTATGTGCTAATGCCCCTTTTTACAAGTAAAAAGGTGAATAATCCCTGGTGTACTTGAAAGATGAAAAGTCAGCAAGTTATTTTTACGTTAGACAAGAGCTTCTGAAATATGTTAATGTTTTCTTTATGCTGATGGAAATAATGGAAAACAAAACAATCAGAAATATGCTTCTGTAGAATTAGTTCCAAGTAAAATCATTTTCCAGCAAAGATGTTTATTTTGTAAATTGAGAACTATGTGTTACCGTACACACAAAATTAGAGTGGCAACATCCTTTGGCATGTCAGTGATATGCAAAGCAGAGAAATTATTTGGACAACAGTTTTTTAAAACTTAGATGTATATTTTACTTTGAAAATAGTTTAATTGAAAAATAGTTGCTCACCAACACAGTATTTGAAATAGCATTTGTTTTAAAAATACTTCAGTGTTTTGAACATTGAGGAGAATTGTTGCAGTGTGGAATTTTTTTAACAACTGAGACAAAGCAACTTGGTATGTAAATATATGCAGTGAAATTAGTACTTTGAAAATGGAGTGGGAAACATGCCACTTTGAAGAACCAAGGAATTTAGTTTTTAAAAATAAAAAAATTAAACTTACTATTTTTCTACAAATTATGATCATCAGGTTTCTAACTGTATTGTGTCTCTAAGAAGCTAAAAATTACAGGCTCTCTGTATTTGGTGTCAACCCTGGGAGCAATTTCATAAACATCCTGTGTATAATCATTCTACCAGAGGAGCACCGAGGTATGCTCTGTTCTTGGTCAACATGTAACAGTCTTTAAATTGGTATAAAAGGAATTTGTGTTTTCTTAATATATTTAAGGTTCTTGTTCCCAGACATAGTACACTGACATTGCAGTGCTGGTAGAACAACTGTTATCACATGCATGAAAATCTGTGTGACATGGCAAATGTTAAATACTACAAAACTTTGAAGGATTAAGAGTTGTGGGTTTTTTGCTTAGTGAAGTATTGTACATTTTAGATTCACTGCCTGTGTTCAAAGGAACTTATGTATCAAAGTAGCTGTTTCCTCCTAAAATTTCTGGAAGATTTTACTAAAAATTTGTTGTAAAGCTTAAAAGAAAAGATAATGAATAAAGGAGGGGAGAAATGCACACAAATACAATTTGATGTGTCACATCCTGTACAAGGACTGCCACCTGCCAGCAAATATGTTGGCTTTACCTGGCTTCTTTTACTTTGGAGAGTACAAAGTAGTATGGTGTTTGGAGGGATAACTTTTTTTAGTCTCTTACTCTCAATGACCACATGCATCTTGTTCTTCTTTGCAAGTCTACTTTGTTTTAATGAACACTGGGGGGGAGTTACTCTCAAAGGTAGCTGGTTCCCTGCTGTATCTGAACTGTCTTTCTGGACAAAGGGGTAGGCTGCAGTTTTTCTGAAATAGATGGGTATAGTCCCCTGGATGTCTTATTTGCATAGCATTTACCAGCAAATCTTGCTCTAGAAGGAGATGAGGAAGATGCATTGAAAGAGACCTTTCTTAAAAATAAAATAGCACTTGAGGCAAAATACAAAGTCTACCATCTGACATGCATAAGGTTTCTCAAAAATTACAGTATCAATCTCTGCTTTTTCCTTAACTTTCTAGTACATCTAATTGTTCCTAGTAAACTAACAATGCTTGGGTGGGGGCATTTTTTACTGTATGGTAACTTTCTCTCTAGTTTTTCTCTTTAATTTATGACAAAACTTATGTTGGACCTTTCATGTTTAATATTAATTAAAAGAACTTCAAGTTTGTTCATTCTGTTCTGTAAAAAGGTATCTGAAGAATTTTTACAAATTTTATCTTGGAAATTAGCTTATTCATTATGTTTAATTTTAGGAAATGGTGCTCTTGCAGAACATTCTGAAAATGTGCATATTTCAGGAGTGTCAACGGGTAAGTCATTTTTTGTAATGTTTAAATTTCATGCATGACTTAAATAGTAAATATTGAAAGCCACCTGGTATCTTATGAAGAGATATTTGGCTATAAAAATTATTACTGCCTTTTGCAGCATGTAATAAGGAATGAAGCAACTGGAACATGGAAAAATTCTCATAAGATAAAACTGATACCTGCATGCTCATGAACAGATTATGCCTTTCTAAGTGGACTGCTTAATTATTTTTCCATACAAACATTGAACTAAGAGAAAAGTTGGTTTAAGTTGAATTGATATTTTCTTTCCATAGTGAAGTTTTTGTGAAATGAAATTTACTGAAATGTAATTTTGGACACTGCTACTATCAAATAACATAAATCCAAGAGTTATGCATTCACCTGATTAGATTTAACTGAAATGACTGTACACTTGGCTGCACAGTTTCTTTAATACAAGAAAAAAAATTTAGAACTCATGAAACTGAGAAACTGATGAGATGCTGGGAGCAGAGGGGGTATAAAAGCAGTACACACTGCTCAAAAGTTTCTATGTTCCCTTGCAATAAGTCAGTTTTAGGCCTCTTCTGGGCAGCAGCCGCAGCCAGGTCTGTTGTGTGTTAGTGATGGGACTGTGTGGCCATTGAGGCATTGGCATGCAGTCTTTGTTCTTCAGATGCTGTGCAGTGTCAGCAGCTGCTGGGCATGGTTTATCATACAGATACCCAGAATATGTGCAAACAGCAAGATAAAGGCTCCTCAGCAGGTAGCAGAATACAAGCCTGATTCTTTCCCTAGGAAAGCTGCCTCTAATCCCTAGAATTCAAACTGATTTTCATACCTCCTTCTCCTAAAATAAGAGTCAAAATGCAAAGTTGTCCTTTTTGAGAACAACTTGTACATTTCACTGTAGTTATCCTTGCAGTATTGCTTTAAACATTACGTTGCTACTTATGCTTCTATGGTTGAGTTTTTGGATAAATCTATGGTCAGTGGGTGGTCTCTGTTACACCTACTGCTTTCTATTTCCCTTGTATTGTTCACCACTCAAGGACTGTTAAAAGTCTGTTTATAGAAGATCTTTCTTACCCATTCTTGTGCTGCATCATGAAGAATGCTGTTGCTTTTTAATAGTACTGGTGCACCAAGTATCATATGTACTGCATTTATGGCACACTGTAAATAAAAAATACCTACATAGCTACTTGCCCCTCTTTGAGCAATTATTGCTGGAATTGGAATGGATGAGAGACATTAAGTCAACCTAAAATCTTGCTATGCAGCATTCAGAATATGTTTTAACAATCCCTCACACCTTTGTTGACTGCAATGGTTGTGTCAAAAGTCACAATACAGGCGGAAAAGCATCTGCTGGGCAAGAGGTGAATGGAATTTTTGACTCTGCTTCCAGTACTTTGGCCAGCATGCTTGAATAGGCAGTGCCAAGATGAGCAGAACACAACGTACTTTGTACACAAGATAACAGCAGCTGGTAGATAGAACTTTAACTACTGAGAAGAAAGATCCATTTAGAAATAAATAATAAGAGCAACAACCAAAAAACCCAAAACAAAACAAAAAAGGTATCTCTGATGTTCTTGTGTTTTTAAATAGCTTTCCAGATTGGAAAAGTACTGTACTCCTAAGTTTTTTTCTTAACACAAAGTGCAACTTCTTCACTGGGGAATTTTGAGGTAATGGGGAAGGGGTGATCTGTTAAGAGCAACCTCAAGAATGCATATAGACTGACCCAGTAGCATTTTCCTTACTGTTCTTTGTATGTACATCTTAAATTTTAAGTTCATAGGCCAAGTATAAAAGATGGTGATGAATAAAATTATTTTTTTAGTTCGTTTTAAATAAATTGGGTCTCCCAAACGTATTTTCTAACTTATATGTTTCTAGCTTATATGTTTCATTAAGCATACCTGGACAACTTTATATTTAGCAGAACAATTTTAAGTTGAGTTTCTGTAAAATAGAACAAAAGACATCTGGCTTTTAGTCTTTCTAAATCCAGCTTTCATCTGGTGTTGAAACCAAGCAAGCGATTGTCTTGGACAGTTGTACAAAGACAGGATTTCAAATGAAACTTTTGTCTTGATGGTAGATTTGCTGTCATGCTGCTGTAAGACTATATGACCTACCTTACTAAATTACATTTTAATAGCACCTTAAAATTACATTTTAATAGGCCTTTGTGGCCTTCGGTATTTATGCTTCTGCTGGATATTACATTGCCAAGTTACAGGTACCCCTCTATATATGAGCGTGCTTTTTCTGCCAGCAGCAATTAGTGGAATGTTGTCTCTTTGCATATAAGTTATCACTACTGAGGAAGTGTTTATGCCTTTAAAATCTGAAGAGTTCAGAAATATTTTCATGTCTGTCTTTGAGGTATGTTGAGCCATAATTGTCATGATTGCAAAACCAATTCCCCATCTCCCCAACCCCTCACTCTACGTTTTAAAGAACTGCAGCACTGTCATATATATTAAAAAATGATTCCTTTTTACTGCAAATGTCTCTGTATTGCAGAGTAAAGGGCATTTTAAATTAAAGCCTTTTGGCTTGACCTGGAGGCAAAGATTCCCATGCCTTCTTCCCCTGTAGTGCTTCACATAAGACTTTCAGTGGCTCCTGAGAGTTACAATGCAATAATTATCCTCTCTGTTCACGGTTTAGACTTTATCACAACATTATTCTCTTTTTACTCTAAGCTGTTTTAAACACCTTCAGATCATTTATCCAGCTGCATTCATGTCCTTACCATGTCCAATATAATGCATACCTTATCATCCTGTGGTTCACATTGAAAGCTAATTCTTTTATCTTTTCAACTAATCTCCTGGCATTACTGTGAAGATAAATCCCTAATCTCCCTCTCCCTGCTTTTCTGAAGTGACTTTTTTCCTTGACATGTTGTTCACTCTTACTACAGGTACTTTACTTCTCAAGATCTTGCTACAGAATTTTTGCATAGGTTTCTTAATTATTTTCTTATAACTTGCTAGTTGAATTTGGTACAGTAAACTTTTAATTGGCTCTCTTCTGTTTACCAGTCAACATCCTGTAGTTTACAATAATGTTCTATAATCTGGGATGGTAAAAAAATTTCAGGAAGAAGGAAATAAGAAGAATTGTTTTGTCTGTTTTTAAAAAGTCTACAGGAAAATCCATATACACTAGAAAATTACGTGCAAGCTCTTTTGACCATTAGTTTACACTGTAATATGTGAAGCATCCTCAGTCCTAATTGCAGTATTGCAATTTACTGAACAGTTATATCAGAGTAACAAACAGAATTGCAAATAGATTTTTAATCGAATGAAGGTTATCAAAGGAAAGAGTTTGAAACAGGTAGGAGATGAATGAGCAGAATTGTGCCAAAGAATACTAGGGCATTGAAGGGAATGTAAGCAGACACAACACTCACGTAGAAATGGTTGTGAAGGAGGAATTTGTTCTCCCCTCCAAATATTACAGCCACCACCATGAGATTTGAAAACATCTTGGGCATGCATCACTGGGTGTCTTTGCTTCTCTATGATGCAACCTTCTCAATTTCTTTTGTGCTTCTGCCTTGATTGCAGACTCATTTCCTTTTATCCTGACTCGTCTAATTTTCATTCTGCTGTTCTCTTATGTATCTTTAATACTTTAAATAAATTATTCTAAACCTAATCAGTTTACCTGTTGTTTTAAGTTGTCCTAGACACAACTGACCTGTATGACAAATGCTCGTAGGGCTGCTAGCAATTGAGATTAAAAGTCCAAGTTTTCCTCAGCTTAAAGTAAGGATGTTTGCCTCTATTGATGCATTTCTGTTTTACTGCCATTTGGAATTTTTTTAGTCCCATATCCTTCGTGATGTTGCTTGCATTCTGCATGTTTACAAATATGTGAATAAAATGTATTTTGCACTATCGTCTATTGTGGTGTAGGAGAAACATCCTTGTTAGGCAGAGGGTCAGGAACTGATTTTAAAGGCTTGCTATTATCTTTACAAAGTATATTCCCTTTAAAGCTGTTCTATTTCAAAAGGTTATCCTTGATTTAAAAAATTTATCTGAGAAATTATTCTCTCTCAAAAAGACTGCACTTCTGAAGTGCAGTTTCTGCACAGTTATCTTGACCTTTATACACTTTTTAAGCAAACAGATTTCTGTTGTCTCTTGAGTAATAAGTAAGAGATTTTTAGTGCATGAATATATATCAAGTATGCAAATGTGTTTAGCTTGTCTAGCCAACTTGAAGTTGAGAAAGCTGTAATTCGCTTTTCAAGTCCCTTCCCTTTTTTTTGACTCCCCACTTTGTCACATGAATACTTTCTTCAGTGTTTTCTCCTCTACAGCACTTGTACAGTTTTATTCACCCTGTGTTACTGTGTCTGTGATTATTCTTACTTCCTTGTGCCCTCCATAGTCTGCTTCTCTCTCCCCATGTTGGGTGCTGTTGCAAATGATTGTCTTTTGCTCTCAGCTCAGTAGTGTGAGCTTTACTGGAAACAGAGAGAAAGACATCTTAATAAAAGCATGTAGAAATTACAGGGATACGGTTGGTTCTGTAAAGGATAAAAAAATCCTGAGTTTGAGTAAAACTGGAAGCTTTCATGTGCTGTCAAAGTACTACCTTGGTTATACAGGATTTCCATGTGAAATTTCTTCCATTCACACTTGTGTACAAATACATTACTGTTTGTACTACTGTAGGGTTTGGCATGTTAATGTTTTTGGAGGTGAACTCTGTAAAACTGAATGAGCCCATGTTGAATGGATTTTTTTTAATGTATTTTAGTGCAAAGTTTCCTCTGTCACGTAAACTTTAAAGCTTCTTTAGAAGTTCTCAGTTACAAAATTTTGTCTGTCAGTTTGGTAATATCTGATAGCATGTGTATGTTGCAATGTAAATTTTACTTCTAGGCAACTTCTTTGAAGTTGGGGGCTATTTCAGTAGTAACCAAGTAGTATATGGATTTGTTGCCAGCATTTGCAAGCTTGGTATAAAATGTCTTACACATTCTTCTACTTTTTTGCATGTTTTTGTTCTGTATGTTTTTTGGTTTTTGTTAAAACTGCTATTTTACTTTTAACAACTGAATAACCAGCTTTTCTTTCAAGTCCTTACATTTATTGCCTGAACAAATGTGAAGTATCAAAAGATCACTTACACAGGAGCTGTGTTCCAAATTATGATGGTGTTAGAGCACCACCTATAGGGTTTGCTCAAAAATTAAAAAGAAAGAATGATTGCATATTCAAATCAAATAATATCTTTCTGTATTTTGTGACTTTCATCCCAAGATATTAGGGCAGCTCCTGTGTCCTACAGTTAAGGTATGTTAATACTTAACTGTGAAGCATGACTAAAGCTCTAAAAACATGTGAAAGCATGTGAAAAACTATTTAAAGCATTTTTCTCTTACAGATATACAGGAAAATAGAAAATTTCCTGAGTTTTTGCTATTATTTAAATTAATATAGAAAATTCAGACATTAGTCAGCATTTTTGTCTTTTAGTCCTTCTAAAATATATTTTAAAGTGTATTTGTTATTCCATATAGAAATACTTTAATAATAATCTAATATTATAACTTACTATAATTTCAGGTCCCTATAGTATTGCAAAATTATTTTAAAAGCTTGATTATGTATACAAATAGAAAAAAGTAACCTGTCCACAAATTACATTATTGCAACTTTTCCACTGTTATAAATGCAGTTCATTCTTCATCATGTTTGTTTATTCATCAGTTCTGATTGAATATTTTAATCAAATAGGAATTCTAAGAGGTTTTGATGATCAGACAATAATGGAAGTGCTTCCTTATTGGTAATAGTTCTTGTGCTCAAACTACTGTATGAAACTTACTGGGCTACCAGTAAATTTGACAGCTTGGCAGAGTTTGGACTATCAGTGGTAAAACTGAAAAATAAAAACACAGAGGGTAGTTATTTTTAATGTGTTTTCTCACCACTGAGACTTCCTTATAATTTGAAGCTCTGCAGTGAGAGTATTCCAGCCTTGCTATTTATGTGAAGGTTGTGTATATGCTATATGACAGGTTTTGGATATGAGGCTGCTAAGAGGGGGGCAAAACAGAAAAAAAAAATCCACAAAGTGTAAGTATGTACTTCAAATAAAATCAGAAGAATTAAGAACACTCCAGCTGTGGAAGGAGCAGCAGCTGAGTTAAGGCCAGTGCAGGAAGCTACACCTATAATAAAGTAAGAGTACAAATGACTGAGTTATTTCAGTTGCATATAATTAGACCTATAAATGTAAGCTTTCTAGTCCATTATCAGAAATGTAGTTATGCAGGTCTCTCTGCTGCAGTAAGTGCTCTTTTCCTTTCAAGCATTTTGAATCATGTGTATGGAGTTCCATGCCAAGAACTGGAAGGGGGAAGATATTTAATTGATGGTCAAACACTGGGTCTGCCTAAGACAGGAAATTCCAGCTGCTTGATTATTTAGCTTTAATTTGTTTTTCACCTTCTAATACACTTGTCAGTAAAAGGTGTTAATGCATGGTTAAATTGAACTGAATCTTTGTAAAGACTAAAAATAAATCTAAAAATAAAAAAATCTTTAACCTAATAAAGTTGTAAAAGTCCACATAGAATAATCTTTTTAAATCTGTAATAGTAATTGACAAGTGCAAACTGCTGCACTGGCAGCATTGGAAAACATCTTCTGGCTGATGTGTTCCATTACAAACTCCTTTAGAAGTTGTGGGTCTTTTAATTGGTATGTCATCTAACTCACTCTGTTCTCCCTGATTAGGTGATCATTGGTGGGACTGGGGTTTTTTGTCCTACTGGCTTTTTACAAAAATGAATTAATCAAGATGCTTTCAATATATATGTCTTTTTTAGCTTGTGGAGATATTCCAGAACAAATTCGATCACCAAGCGGGACAATCACAAGTCCAGGGTGGCCCTCTGAGTATCCTGCCCGAATTAACTGTAGCTGGTACATCCATGCCAACCCAGGGGAGATCATTACTATAAGGTAACAGTGCTCCTGTAATATCCATGTGGGTGGAAGAAATACTAACCAGACATTTTTAGCTGCCAGTTGTACACATACCAGTTTTCTCTGCCTTCCTGTAAGTGGAGGATTTCAGTTCTGTCTGGGTTTTGCCTTTCCTTTTATCTGATTGGCCTGCACACAGTCATGTAGCATTTGTTTTTAGCTGGACAATGGCTGACTAGAAGAAATTTTGGTGGGCTCATTTAATTGCATTTTTTCTATGTGTCTGAAACATAGGAATTTTTCATTAAAAAGTGTGTAAATGTGACTAAACGCTGTAATGCTTCATTGCTCTGAGGTCTCTTGGTGTGTTTAAAAATGTTGGAGACAAATAACAAGTCAATAGATAGCAGCTTAGGAAAGGCTGAGTTTTAATGCAGGGAGTTCCTCACAGTTTCACATATCTTGTAACTTTTCTAGAGTATTAATGTAAAAAACTTACGGGTTCATCAGTTCATTTCTGACTACTGATTTCTTTTAGCATCAACATAAAATTAGTAGTGCTTCATAGACTTGATTATGAAACTGCATTACCTGCATATTTTTTTCAGTTTCCAGTTCAGACTTGCTGACCTAAGAAACTGCTCTTCGTTATGAAGTATTTACTTTGACATCAGTTACTTGTTTAAATTCTGCCTCTTAATTTAAACAGTCTTCCTACTAAATATTTGAGTGGCATAATTGCAATGTAAAGTAGGTAAAACTGTTCAGCTACTAGAATGCTTTCTAAACTTTTCATACTGTTTATTTTTAATAAAACTCTTTTTTTCTTTCATGTTGTTTTCTTCCCCTCATACATCCCACATTTCAGTTCTGATAGTGCTCTTTTGTCTGTACAGACCTGTTAAGCACAGTCTCCCCCTCACACGTCATTAGCATGGCAGCTTGTCTTGACCAAGTGCTGCCATACCATGGCAGTCCATGACATAATGCTGGGATAGCCAAGTAGTGCAGCTGGGAGAAAGTCTTATCTGAAAACATAATTTTGAACAATTCAGCTGTATTTATAATGTCAAATCACGTTGCTGCCATAAGTGTAGCATTAGCTAAAATTCTGGTGAAATTTGAGTTAAAATCCCTTAGTAGTGTATGAAAGTCATTATATAAGACACATAAGGACAATTTAATTACCAGAATTTTAGATTAAGACAGTGTGTGTTTTTGTAGCAAAATTGCATTTCTTTAAGTGGTGGATGCAGTATTTTGTTAGACAGAATAGATCCTTGCTGTCCTCATAATATAAAAGTATCAGCACAAGGTTAAACCCTATTTCTACATGGGTAGAGAGAAGCTACTCTTTTTTCAGAAGAAGTATTTATTTCAAAAAGAACTTCAAGCTAATTTTCATTCAGCATCTTGTTTGTGTTATATTCAGTTCAGTAGCAATTTTGACCTTTTCTCTTTTTCAGCTTTCAAGATTTTGATGTTCAGGGATCTCGACGATGCAGCTCAGATTGGTTAACAATTGGAAGCTACAAGAACATTGAAGGCTATAGAGCATGTGGCTCTTCCATTCCCTCACCATACATCTCTTCACAGGATCATGTTTGGATAAGGTTTCATTCAGATGATAGCATCTCCAGAAAAGGCTTCAGATTAGCCTACTTTGCTGGTATGTTTCAGATGATACCTTGTATAATTTTATGGTTTCACTTTTTATTTCCTCTTTCAAGAATTACTTCCTCGTAACAGGGTGCAGTACTGACTACGGGTCTTTCCTGTAGTCACATCAAGGTCTGTTGAAATCAGAGAAAATACAGATTAGGTAATGTATTTTGATCCCATGCACAATCTGAATATTCAGAGTAGGAGTAACAATAAGCAAATTGAATAATATTTGGGAAGAAAAGGTTAGCCAGTAGTAGTAGGCACCTGGAAGTTCTTTAAACATAGTAAGATTTGAAATGTTTTCATCAGACTAAAATTAATTTCTTGAAGTAGTTGGGTAAACTTCCGAGTATCATAAATACAGTGAGAGAGGAAATAAGTGGCAGGATTTTTTTTTTTTACTTTTCTTACAGAATTTGCATCATTTTTCCCATCTCCAGAAGGCATACTATCTTTTAAAAAAATAAATCTAAAAACACCCTCCCCCCATTGATAGATTCCAGCCGAGTGCAGACATATTTCTGTACATGCAAAATTTTTCTTGTGTAATTACAGGCTGTGATAAGAGCTAGTTATCAGTAGTAATAGTTTGAGACTGGTTTGTGAGCCATTCTTGTTCTATTAAAGGTTGCCAAGAGAGAGGAGGAAGCCAGTCGTGGATCAAGACTAGTTCTAAGCTTTTCCTGGCTTTAAGAGATGATACAGTTTTATGTAATAGTATGATTCTGGTGTTCTACATCATGATCATCCCATATACTGGATTAGATTGCTCTTGGTTTTCACAGTGATTTCATGTTACCTTACTCCCTCCAAGTGTGCCTATATCCACTCACTGGCCTGCTCCAGATTCCTGCGCACGCTGACGTTTGACTCCTCCATAAAACAATTCATACTTGTAAACATATCCGATGCTACCCACCATCAAAACTGTTTCAGCAAGATTCAGTAAATCTACCCCTGATCTCCTCTAGTCTAAGCTCTTGGTTTTTAATCTGCACTCTTCTTACCTTGTAGCTTCCTCCGCTGTGTCAGTCTCTCACAAACAAGTTTCCAAGCAGGCTTATCCCTCTCTGTCACCTGTTCTCAAGTCTACAAAAAAGCTCCTGCTGTGGTTCAGCTCCTTGCACTTTAGCAGGTCTTGGGGAAGTAATGCAGCCTTGCATTTGATGCTAGCCCAGCTTTCAGGGCAGTGTTCTACCTGGGTTTTGTGCACTGTCTACCAAAAACATGTCAGGGAGCAGGGAAGAAGCCACTGGCCAGTCAGTCATCCTGTGCCAGTCAGTCATTTCTGCCAGTGGCCCAGGGGAACACTGCTGCCTGTGTCGGGCATCAGCTTCTGCCCTTTTCACCTCCCTCTTGAAGTAGGTGCAGAGGAAAGGCAGCATTCCTTCCTGAGGGGTTTTGAGAAGGAAAGATACCTTGGATAAAAGTGTGGAATGAGCAGGGGAGGTAAGCCATGGGCTTTGTAGAATTTTTCCTCTTTCCAAATCCTTTCCTCTCTTTTTCTCTAATCTTGAGACAATTTCATTATGTAAGCCCTCTTGGAAGAAGCTCTAGCATTTTCAGTAATAAGCAGTTTTTTCTGTTAATTGATTTCTTCTATTTTGTGTTGTAGATTAGAGTACTTAAAACCTTAATCTTATGTTTATAAATGTCTTTTTTTAAAGAAATAAGTTTTATTTTGGGGAGATTTGTTCATTTTTTTAACAAACAAGCCTTGCTGAAACTTTGGCTTGAGTTTGCTCCTTATGTTTGATACAATACTTAGGAAGTATTACACAATTGAGGTATAAGTGTAGTGTTTCAGTGATCAGAGTGATATTTTGATGCTTTAAACTAACCTGTACATAGGTGAAGAGTTGACAGTTGCTTTAATAATCATCTGGTCATTTCTGCTTTGGAGTGTCAAAAAAGGCTCCTGAAATGCTAATGCATTTGCTATGCATTCAACTGTGCCATTATGTTTGGTTTCTTCTCATCAGCATCATGCAGTAGTGCTCAGATTAACACCTCAATAGATTATTTAATTCAGTGTTTTTAAGGCTACTCTCAAAGTTGGCAAGTCATCGTAGAAAAAGGGGGAAAAAAGTAATACATCAGTTACTTGGATGCAAGTTAGGCCTATCTGTGCTGGAATGATCAAAACACTACAGATTCCAAGTACAAAAGTGATCATTAGGGAGCCCCATGTTTAAAATCTGATGTGGAAGACAGGTCTTGTGAATTGTTTGAATGAATTATTGTTTAAAGAAAATAATAGGTAAATATTCATATTTAACTTAAACCAGTAATAGGAAAGAAAAAAGCTTTACAGGTAGTAAGGGTACTGGACTAGAAAGTAAATTTTGGGCCACTTTTATTTGTCTTTCTTTCCTCTGTCTTCCTCCCACTACTTATTTATCAGCCTTTTAAATTACAGGAGCTGAAATGGGACAGAGTTTCCTAATGGTGATGTAGAGTGGAAAATAAAGTTACTAAAAGCACTAAGAGGTCAATGGCCACTATAAATACAGCGAAGAATTGTGTTAGTCCTTTGGCTACAACTGTATATGGGTGCTGCTAATCATCTGGTGCTATCCTGAATCTTTTGTGTTACAGCTCCCAAAGTTAGTCTTATTTAGTATCTCTCTTATCTTTTTAAGACTCTAATTTTTGATTCATAGGTAAATTTTCTTCATGTAAGGATTGCAGGATTGTTGATTAAAAATGCTAAACCGAGATCAAGTATCCCTGCTCTTTTCTGGGATGTTTAAAACTTGTTGAAGGAAGAGCTTGGTTGAAATTGTATCTGTTTTGTTACTGCAATATTCCCATCCCAATATTTATAACTCCATGTAACAGCCTTCTTCTCAACCTCTTCCAGGTTCTGCAATGCATGAGGACTGAGGTAGATTATAATCAGTACTTGAAGGTTGAACATGAGGTTCAATGATGCATCTTCTCCTACCTCTTATTCTGCTACCTCCTACCTACTATTCTATTACCTCCAGCTTTGGAGCTCAGTCATTCAATTTAGGTAGGACTAGCCTGGCAGTTCAGTTCTACAGGTTCTAAATTCAAGGCCAAGGTTCCAACTTTGCCATACTAATCTTGTCAACCATATGTATGTCTGAGTGTACTATAAATACTTACATATCTGTAACAGAACAAGAAGATTCTATCCTTTATACTGCATCTGTTCTTTGGATTTGTTTTGCTGTGAAATGAACATATTCTGAAAATTAGTCACTGACAACACATACATTTTGCTCTCCTTTCATTCTTCAGTCTCTGAAAGCAAATTTGTAGACTTAAACATTCTTCAGCAGTACATGTAAGCATTTATCACTCTTGATGATTTCATTTTTTCCGTGCATTCACTTTTTAAAAGCCTAAGCATTTGTGAAATTTTAAAACTGTGTTGTACTTTTCTAAAGAAAAATTATTATTTTAAGTTAGTGTATTTATTTTCAATGCTTTCTAAGTATTAAAGAAAGAAAAAAAAAGAACAAAAGTGTGATATGACTTGACCTATCACAGCAGATTAGTTCCAGCAAGAAAAACTCAAACTAGCTGTGAAAACTTTTATCACGTTGCATAGCAAATCACTGGAACTTTAAAAATACTTGATTGGAGAAGGCCCTGAAGAGCCTAATCAAACACCAGTTGACCCTGTTTTGAGCAGATGATTTTATTAGATGGCCTCCATTCCAATCTGAATTGTTCTCTTGTAAAAAAAGATAAAACATGCTTCTCCTGGGAGCATTAGGATTTCAGTGAGTTTATCATGCTGCCTTTCCTGTTTCCTTATTAAAACTGTAGGTATAGTGTTCCTTAGAATGAATGTATCTTTGTCTAGTTTATTTTCTTAATTACTGTTGTGTAGCACCATCTGCATTGCAGACTTGTTTTAAATATTTTGACCATGACAGTTTGTTTTATAGCAAATTTGACAGTCTGTACTGTGGTTTGTAGAAATAACTGATTGAAAATTATGCAGCAGTGTTTGACTCAGCTGATTGTTGCAGAGCTGAAATAACTTGGATTCCAGGTATGCTTCTGTATTCAACATGGCTGGAACTTTAATAAGTAAAGGCATGCATGTGTTTTTGCATTTGCTGCACTCCCATCTTAGTTGCTGCAGGAGAGACAGGAACAAACAGTGGGAACAGGAGAGGGCAGAGGTTTCTTTTTGTGGTTGGTGATAATATGTAGTCTTCATCTGTCAGCTTCTCTCTTGCCTTAGATCCTTTGGTACAAAGTAGGAACCTCCAAAATCAGGAGACAGTCTGACTGCTTTTCTGGGAAAGAATTTGAGGAGATAACCAGTACTGCAGCACAAAATGTTTCTGTATTTTGAGTGATAGATGAGAGAGTGTTTTTCTAACTTATGTTTAGCATATTTGAAGTCAGATTTCTCAATAGCTATAAATGAGCATTGTTTTCTTGCTTAGCTTAAAGTTATTTGAGTGAAATCAGCTAAGGATAAGGTCCATGCTGATGTGTTGATGGAATTTTGATTTGAAAAACCTGTTTTGTCTTGAAATTTGCTAAAAGTTGCCGTGGTTTAAAGACACTTCAGACATTTGCTTTGCCCTTCTGAAGCACCTGGTGCAGCAAATAAACACAACACAAACCATGAAGGCCTAAACTCTAAGGAAATATTTTTTTAACTTCCAGGGAAATCTGATGAACCAAGTTGTGATTGTGACCAGTTTCATTGTGCTAATGGGAAGTGTATTCCAGAAAGTTGGAAATGTAACAATATGGATGAATGTGGAGACAACTCGGACGAGGAAATCTGTGCCAAAGCTAATCCTCCGACAGCTTCTTCCTTTCAGCCTTGTGCACCCGATCAGTTCCAGTGTCTTTCCCGCTTCACCAAGCTTTACACTTGCCTTCCAGAATCGTTAAAATGTGATGGTAACATTGATTGTCTTGACCTGGGAGATGAAATAGACTGTGATGTGCCAACATGTGGACAGTGGTTAAAATACTTTTATGGTACTTTCAGTTCTCCCAACTATCCTGACTTCTACCCGCCTGGCAGCAACTGCACCTGGCTGATAGACACTGGTGATCATCGCAAAGTAATTTTGCGATTCACCGATTTTAAACTTGATGGTACAGGTTACGGAGACTATGTCAAAATATATGATGGATTGGAGGAGAATCCACGGAGACTGTTGCGAGTACTGACAGCATTTGACTCTCATGCTCCCCTCACAGTTGTTTCATCCTCAGGACAGATAAGAGTGCATTTTTGTGCTGACAAAGTGAATGCTGCAAGAGGGTTCAATGCAACGTATCAAGTTGATGGCTTCTGTTTGCCCTGGGAAATCCCATGCGGTGGGAATTGGGGGTGCTACACAGAGCAGCAACGCTGCGACGGCTACTGGCACTGTCCAAATGGAAGGGATGAAACCAACTGCACCATGTGCCAAAGAGATGAGTTTCCCTGCTCTCGAAATGGTGTTTGCTACCCTCGTTCAGATCGCTGCAACTACCAGAATCATTGTCCTAATGGTTCAGATGAAAAGAATTGTTTCTTCTGTCAGCCAGGCAATTTTCACTGTAAAAATAACCGCTGTGTGTTTGAGAGCTGGGTTTGTGATTCTCAAGATGACTGTGGCGATGGCAGTGACGAAGAGAATTGCCCAGTCATTGTACCCACTAGAGTGATAACTGCAGCTGTCATTGGGAGTCTTATTTGTGGATTGCTGCTTGTCATTGCACTGGGATGTACTTGTAAATTGTACTCACTCAGGATGTTTGAGCGAAGGTAAGTAGAACTCAACTTTATGAAATATTTTGGTGTTTTCTTCTGTTTGTACTTGAAGCAATTTTGTTGCCACATGGCTATTGTTGCACATGATTTGTAAAGACATTGCTCCTTTTTCTTTGATAGTAAAAAGAGGTTTGTTAATCATAGACTTTATCAGATTGGGAGGGACCCATAAGGAATATCAAGTCCGACTCCCTACTGCTTACAGGACATCTGAAGCCAAACTTTGCTAAGACCTATGGCTGAGCATTGTCCAGATGCTCCTTGAGCTCTGAAGGCTGGGGAGCCAGTTTTCTGGGGAGCCTGTTTCAGGGACTGACTACTTCCCCAGTGAAGAAAAGGGGATAGAAGTATTCTGATCACTTCACTATAGAGGGTTAAAGCTTTCAGATGGTGGGTCCAAAAAGGAAGTTTGGGGAAACTGCAGTTAATTAATTTGCAATTTGTATCACAGTTCTGTATATAACAGCATGTTTCTTCTCTTGTAGGCTGGTTCATACCAGGATTACATATCTTTCAATCTTTTACAATAATATAAGTGTTACTTGTGGTGCTTTTTATATTTAGTTCATGGGTTTGGGCTGGTTTGTTTATTTTTAAAAAATTTATCGTTGGGTTTGTTTTTTTGTTCTCATTTCAGCTGGACAGACTCACAGGAATGACTTTATATTCTTTGCCAATTAAATTTCTATTAAATTAGCAAAACTTCATCTTCTGAAGTTTTTTATTTCAGATTATAATAGTCTGATGTACTTTCATTCATTCATATATATATATATATATATAAATCAGTGTCTTATGTATTCGGAAATTTCTTTTCTCTTTGAAAGGTCATTTGAAACTCATTTGTCAAGGGTTGAGGCTGAGCTGCTAAGAAGAGAAGCTCCTCCATCCTATGGACAATTAATTGCCCAGGGTTTAATTCCACCAGTTGAAGATTTCCCTGTTTGTTCCCCAAATCAGGTAAGATTTTAAACTAGCAGGCAGACCCCTTAAATTTTAGGGAGACTGAAATAAAAATATTTTAACTTTCATCTGCGTACTTTTCCTCTTTAGCATTTCCTTTTTCTCCTTTTAAGTCAATAGTTTTATACAAATGATTAGCCCTTGAACAAAATCAATGGTATAGTAACACCACAGTTTCTTCTGCAGGTTTTCTTTTGTTGGCAATGCCAGTAATGCACACTGTAGAACCCCCTCTTGCATGAAAAGTAATAGATTGGTAGATCTAATTATATGTTCTGTGTTACTGTTGTGAAAGTAAAGATTGCAAGATGGCACTTTGCAATTTGGGAAAGAAGACCTAGACTTCTAATGTGGAATGGTAGTTCACATGCACAGTGTGTAGGTATGTTCATGCTTGCTGTGCATAACAAGATGATGGGGAAAGACAGGATGTCATATCATATAAAATTACCATGAATGAGTAATAAAGCAAAAGCTAGTAAATGGATAGATGATTAGTGCATTTCTTACTTGGTTGATAAATGAGTTTCTCTCAAAAAGCTTTTCAAGGAGTTAAAAAATGTCTTACAGTTATAAAGCTCTTGTGAGAAATAGAAGTCTTAGTCTGGGAATCCTGGTGTGTTCTATTAGAGTTGGCATTAATTATATTGTGTTGCAGTTAATACAGCAAAGTTTATGGTAAGAAAAAATTGCATTACTATTACATGTTCTTTCATGCTCACATGTTCACAAGCAGCTGGGATCTGCCACAAAAGATTAGAGGAAAAGAGGAAAATAAATTGCAATTTGCATGAGAAGCTTTAAAGAAACATTGTAAAGAATTTTTGGATAGCTAAATTAGTACTGAACTTCATTAATGAATCCATTAATTGTCTGTAGTGAGCACTGTAGAATCCCTTGGTTTTTTTCAGTGGATTACTGTGGTTATAATAAAGATCAGTATGTTCCTGTTTCAAACCAGTTTTGTACTTTTACAAATTTGTCTTGCTGTCCTCTTTTCCAAAAAAATTAACCTTCACTGGTTTATGATGGATCTGTGTTCACAAGTCTCTTGAGGTAGCGTTAGCTTAAGAACGTCTCTGGAGACAATGCAGTTGTCACGCCCAGATGTGTAAGTCCTCTACTACAGGTAACTTGGAACAAACCAGTGCTTCCTGAAGAAGCACTGTCTGAAGGTTGGTGGAAGAGAGATAAAAGTGACAGCATGAGAACACTGAATTTCAGTTTTTATAAATTAAGGGGAATACATGCATGTGTGTTAAGGGTTTAATCAGGGAATGGCTCTTCTGAAGAATATTCTATTTTTTTTGCCATAATCTTAATGAAAGTTGTGAATATAGGCTTTATCCTCTAATTAAACACATTTGTGAATATTTTTAGAATGATGGGCACCCGGAAGATCTTCTGCCCTATTTTAAAATGGAGCTACTTAGCTGAGGCAGTGTTTTCTCCAAGTCTGAGTTAGGGATCTCCACGATAAAGGAGTTTGTGTTCTTATGTTTATGTTACCTTACAGTTGAAAAGTTATACTGGATTTTAAAGAGGAAAATTCAGGTATGCATTCTTCTGTAGCTGGATAACTAGAAAATGTATACTGAATTTGGGAAATTTATAGTTTAGAACGCATAAGATAATTTTATTTAAATAGAAGCATCAAAGCATTTTGAAACTGGAATTACTGATTACGTCAGAAAGGGGGGGAAAAGTCAAACTATAAGCCTCTGCTGGAGAAGATACTTAATTTAGTCCCTTTGAGGAAGCCCTATGGTAGTGGATAAAGAAGGTGGCCACCTTTGTTAAATCTTTATGGAAGACTTTGTTTACAAATCCTAAACTTTTTGAGACTCGTTTCTCTGTGCTGTACAGTAAAATCCACAGTGACTACCTTTTTGGTAAGACTGTAACAGATTCTGCGTGCCTCCTCTACTGGCTCTGTGGTTGCATTTTTCTTTAATCTGTGTTCCATATCCAGACTATAGTGCCTTGTTTTCACATTGTCTTTATTTAGAGATCCTCTTTTAGGGCAGAAATATACCTTGTATTGAAGCCATTGCTCTTTTATTGCCTTTGCATATGTATTTCCACTTAATTCGCCTGTTTATAATGCTTTTCCTCTAGAGCATCTAGACTTTTGTCATTACTTTTGTAAATAGCCTTTTGCTAATAGACCAGATCCTTATTAAGAAGGATGCAACATCTCGTAATATTTAAGATTCTACATTTAACTTTGTTAAATGCTGTTTTGCACAATAATAGTTGTACCAGCAGACTGTCAATGCTTGATTGTTGCTTGTCTTCTTATTTAGGCTTCAGTTCTGGAAAACCTCAGGCTGGCAGTACGATCTCAGCTTGGATTTACCTCAATCAGACTTCCTATTGCTGGCAGATCAAGTAACATTTGGAATCGAATTTTTAATTTTGCGAGGTCACGTCATTCTGGATCGTTGGCATTGGTCTCGGCAGATGGAGATGATGTTGCCAGCCAAAGTACTAGTAGAGAAGGTGAAAGAAATAATACTCACAGAAGTTTGTTTTCAGTTGAATCTGATGATACAGACACAGAAAATGAAAGAAGAGACACAGCAGGAGCAGTTGGTGGTGTTGCTGCCACCTTGCCTCAAAAAGTCCCTCCTGCAACAGCAATAGAAGCAACAGTGGGAGCGTGTGGGAGTTCCTCTGCTCATAGCAGCAGCAGCAGCAGCACGGATGGTGGAAGAGAAGTGACAAATGTAGAGCCCCCGAGCACAAGTCCCGCACGCCACCAGCTCTCGAGCGCACTAAGCCGTATGACTCAAGGCTTGCGCTGGGTACGCTTTACTTTAGGGAGATCAAGCTCAGTGAATCAGAACCAAAGTCCTTTGAGACAGCTTGATAATGGGGTAAGTGGAAGAGAAGAGGATGATGATGTTGAAATGTTAATTCCAGTCTCTGATGTAGCATCAGACTTTGACATGAATGACTGTTCAAGACCTCTACTTGATCTCAGCTCAGATCAAGGACCAGGGCTTAGACAGCCTTACAGTGCAGCACATCACAGTGTAAGGTCATGCAGTCGAGATGGCCCCTGTGAGAGCTGTGGCATCGTACACACTGCCCAGATACCCGACACTTGCTTAGAGGCAACAGTGAAAAACGAAACTAGTGACGATGAGGCATTATTACTCTGCTAGGTACGGATTGTTTAGGAAAGATTGTGTACAAGTTGGAGCAATATCTGTCATTGTTTTGTACTTCACAGTTAAAATTAGTTTTTAGCTTTGAAAAATCCAGGACAACATTATGTTAAAGCTATTTTAGCCTGTGTGGTTGATTAAACTTTTCTTATACTGGATGACATTATGGAACTATAAGAGTGAACATTTTAATGGCTCTGAATACACAATGTGTGTATCCAGTATAATTGGATTACTCTTTAAACTGAAGTTTTCCCCATTAGTTTCAAATTTAGTTTATCCTGGTACTATAGTTCAAACCCGAAACATGGCTGCTCAAGACTTAGTGGCTGCCTGTTTAACCCCATATTAACAGGTGAATTTGTACAGAATTATTTTCCTTTAGGAACTGACTCTGTTGTATTATTGCCAACATACTTGTAACTTAATATACTAAATATGGTAAGGATTGTTACTGTAAAATATGTACTTTTCTTTGAGTTTATTCAACACTTTGTCTAAATATTCTTGAATTTCATCATAATGTGAACTTTCTTAAAGGGAGGAGAAACTTTCTCCAGGAGTATTCTTTTTCTTTCAGAAGTACAAAATGCAATGATATATGAAATTTAGGCATAATAGATAAAGTGATGGCAAAAGCTTTTTTAGCACTGACTTTCCTAAACTGCGATCTAATATGGTACAAGCCAAATAGTATGTAAAATCCCCAGTCATTAGTCTTTTTGATTTGAAGTAAAAAAGGGCCGAAGATATTACAATATGTGTTAGTTCTTTAAATATCCAATATGTACAAATACACTACAGAATAAGTTCCAACTGGTAATAGATCTTTCCCTAATACTGTAGGTTATAAAGCTTGTTTGGTCTCAAGGGATTTGCACTAAAATCATATTAAGGTCTCTAATGAGCTTAGTGCACAAGCACTATCACTTTAAGTACTATTATTGTCTAATATTGCAATGGCTATATATTTCCATGGCTCTTTTCTTGGGGTGTTGCGTTTTTGTTGCAATTGAATTTGCTTTACTAATTCCCTATTTATTCATTGTATTTAAAAACTGGTTTACTCAGTTGCAGACTGGTTGTTTAAAATAAACCAAAAGAAAACCCTTTTAGTGTATTTTTTTATGATATTACATGTTGGAGCAAAACAGATCAGTGAGGAAAAAAGCTCGTAACTTCCAATTTTCTGATAAGCAGGTTAATACGTGGCTACTAGTGTGACAACAAGAAACTACACCTTTTAAAAACAAAACTGTCAACTACTGTTTTATTTATTCTTTGCCAGTCTGTTTTTAGTAGGCTTAAAGATCCAGTATGAAATGTATTTGTGTGTGATTGTATGCTATTTATTAAATTTTAAATACTTTGTTGAATGTCATTTTAAAGCATGTTTAAAGTCTTGTGCATTTCTGTCGTGTTATGCTGTCGGGCAGAACTGACTAAAATTTTAATATGTATCAAAATTAAATTGAATTTTTGTTATGTTTTTGAGGTACTTTTAAAGATAAATCCAAGGTCTGTCTGGCTTTTTATTTTTTTTAAATCCTCATCTCTGAAGTACAAATCACATGCAGAAGGAACAAACAATTGAATGGATTCCAAAGTGTATATATCTTCTCCCTCTTCTCTTCATTCACAGACACTGGGATGAGAAAAATAAACAATTTTACCATCTGGTTGATTTTTTCGTGAGAGTTAGCAGGTAAATTCTGAGTTCAGGATGCAATGACGTAGATTTGTGCTTTTGAGGAACCTTATGTGCAATACAATTGTAAAAGATTTTATTATAACAACCCATGTGGTTTCAAGTTTCAGAACAGATCACATCACACTGGTACCAGATCAGGTACAAGTTGGCCCATAATTACACGTACTCAAGTAAAAGTCATCAATGGCCATTTTTATTCACATTGAATAATATCTAAATCTGTGGGTAATCTCTAGTCTGATTTCAGTAGCATTGCTTATAGAGCAGGCAGCTTTGCAATAGGAACATGGTAACATACCCTGAAGTATATGTGAACAGTATGTCCTGGTATAAAATACTGGGTTTTTAAACCTTCCTGATTAATTGTCATTAGAAAGTGGTTGTGGAAATGCTTGTCCCTGAGGCGGATAAATTTTAAAGAAAGAGTCTTCACAGAATACCTTCAGTGTTTAACACACATAGTGATCTAAATTTGTTCCATTAGATGCCCCAAATAGCATGTACCTATGGACTCCATATTGCAGATGTAAAAAGAACACAATGTTTAATTTGTTTTAAAGGAAAAATGCTACACATTTAACTGAGAAGTTGGATTTGATTGATAATTTGAAAATTGTAAATAAAATTCATATTTGTATGAGGTGAATTTGTTGCAGTGATTTTTTTTTCTTAGTGATATTAAAAGGAGTGATTGATTTTTCTTTTGAGTAATGCACGAGCGATTGGTTGCATTCGTTTCATTTGGTTTTATTGAGGGTTTCAATAAGACATTATTACCCTGTTTCTTTTTATGCTGGAGAGCTTGAATTAGTATTTTGTTT
Organism: Molothrus ater; assembly: GCF_012460135.2. NCBI lineage: Eukaryota > Metazoa > Chordata > Aves > Passeriformes > Icteridae > Molothrus > Molothrus ater. The sequence goes on from NC_050478.2 coordinate 127,989,244, forward strand.
AATTGATTCTTGATTTAGCTGTGCTACAATACTAGGGCAGTTTGAAAAAAAAGTCAGAAATATTTACTGTAGAATTATCTTGTTTTCTGTAATAAATCACTTTCATCTGCCAGCTTTAAAGAATCTAGGTTATTGTGAGGCAAGTTTTCTCTCATGTAAAGTTACTTAAACATGGAAAGAGTTTGTCACCATTCTTTTTCACATACCACACTTTTTTTGTCATTTGAAACATTAGGGAGGGCTGACTGAGCTTCAGATGGTGCAAGGGCTTGTTTTGTTTCCAGAGTTCATTTTCAGTACAAGTTCAGCAAGTGTTGCTGATAACTCTTCTTTCAAAACAGGTTCCTGGAGCGGATGCTGGAATTAGTTACTGTATTATGTGTTCACTTTCTGTCTGAATGTCAAAGCATGAACTCATGCCAAAGCCTGGATTCAGTCCAGGGAAATCAAGTTCAGGTTGGGACACAAATACTGTTTCAGTGAAGTTTATATATTAAATACTCACTGCAGATCAAATCATGGCTTTTTCTGTTGGGATGAGGTTTTGCTTCCTTTCTGAAAAGTGAGTGTTTTATTCTCCTATATACATCTCCAGATATTCAGCTGTGTCAGTTGTCCTGAGGAAGTGCTGCACATTTCCCATAAATCTTGGTTTAATTCAAAAGTTGTAATCCTCCTTCAGTTGTGATGAAGCTTTCTGTGAAGTGTTTTGTCAGTTTGTGGGGTTTTTTTGACTGTATCTGTTTTCTTCCTCCCTTGTGACCTTGTGAGTTTCTGAAAAGAAGCAGTTGGTAACTGAATTCCTCCAGGACATCAGCTACAAGTCAATTGCCCAGAATGGGGTGTGTTCTGAAAGGACAAGGGAGAAGACTGTCTTGTCCCTTTGCTATGTCACCAAAAGTCTATAGAGGTAAGCAGATTGATACTTAAAACTCTTTCCCTTCTATCCTCCACTGGGATTTCACTAGTTAGCTTTTGCTTCATCCAAGTGAAGTCCATAATTATTGGACTTGATACAGAGAAGTTCTATAGCACAACATTCAGGTCAGTATGTCTAGTTGAGGTTTATGTTCATGTGCAGTACCCACTATCTGGTGAGTAGTAACCTGGGGGAAGAGAATGTAGGATTCACTAAACTGAAGTATTATCTAAGAATTCAGATGGACAAGACTCCCCACGTCATCAATGGAGGGAATAAGAGACATCACTCTGAGCAGTGTCAGTGATTCCTAATCACATTTTGAGAAAGGGCATTTACAGTAAACAAAATTTAGCTAATCTTTGTGCATATCTGAGAACAAATTAGTGTTTGTGATATTTTTACGTGCAAATTGAAAAAAATTTAGCAGATGAGTTTAGTTTCCAGCATTAATTTCTCCTTGTGACCGAGTTACATCCTTTTATCAAAGAACGAAAGAAAAGACTCAAATGCAAGTGAAGTTTTTGCAAGATTGAGGTTTTTTGCAGATCACAGTTGCCTTTTATGCTGTTTGTGCAGGAAAGAAATGGGTAGAAAACACAGGAAGCAAAAAAAAAAAAAAAAGATTAAAAGTTTGAGTCACTAGATTTTGAATATGAATTTCAGAAAGGTTGTAATAAAACAGACAAGACACTCTAAAGGAATATAATTATATTACATTGCCCAAAGGTTTGTTGTTTTTTTTTGAGACACACAATTGTAGGAGACCTTCCCAAAAATAAAGTGGGTAGGACATGTGAAATCAGGAGATAAGTGAAAGAAGGAAGGAGTTATAGCTTAGTGTGGACTTCCTTACAAATAATAAAGGTTTGTTATGCAAAATGTAAAGGACAAAGAAATAAACTTGCTTTAAGGAATAAGGACATGATCCCTGAAATAAGCATACATTGTACATATTATCTAAGAGGCAGGTGTCTGAATTCAGAGCAGAAATCTCAGATTTCATCAGAACATGATGACTTGTGGTGTTACAGAGGTTTTGTAGAATTGCATTTGTACCTTTGCAATGAAATAATCATGCATCTGAAGATGTGCCAACAGAACTGAAGAAATAGATTTATCTGCTTCTCCAGGTTTATAAAATTGAGGAAAAACAACTGGTAAAATACATTGATTTAATCTGTTATCTTTCCTGTGGTTAGTTAAGAACCACCTTGAACAGTCACAGTTGGAGGAAGAAGTTTTGGTGCACCAGAGGAAAAGGAGGAGCAATATACAGGATAGTGAGGAATGTCATAAACTGACAGCATATTTCTGCAGTGGCACAGCAAGGAACAAAGATGTTCAGTTTTGCTTTCTCTCATCTACTCTGTTAGCCAGCAGTTTTAGTTCTGACTTTGTGTTCCTTCAATAGATGCTGAGTTTAAGAGTTGGAGAAAATACAACTAATATTTTGACAATGCATGAGTAAAGATAACAGTTTCCAAAGATAGCTAATCCCTGTGCTTTTGTGGTTATGTTTCTTGGAGTTTGGAAAAATCCCACCTAAGAACTTAGTTTCTTTGACTGAGGTTGTGCTCCAGGAAGTAACTGACAGGTATGATGAGTTTGTTTTTTTTTTTTTTTTCCATAGTACTGTGAGACTTAGAACTTCAATACCTGAGTTGAACTGTCTCACACATATTTAGAAAGTGGACATTTCATTGGACCCTTATGAGCCAATGAATAGTGAAAAGAGCAAAGAGCACTTTGAGAGAGAATATGAGGGTTTCTTAGTTGCTCCTCTGCTGGATTCCTGGTCATTCCTTTTTTGGTTGTACTGTCTGTGGTTCACCATTTGTGTTGATCAAAGAGGAGGAGGCACTTGGCCTTATGAGAATGAGAGAACAGTAACTACTTATTGCTTCTCTAAAAAGTAGAATGGTCTTCAGCACACACACACCTTTGGCTGCCTTCCTTTGTGTCACATGTGTGGAACCCCAGGCTGGGTGCTAATGGGCTTCATCACTGCTGATGTATTTGGGGCACTAGGAACTTGGATGTGGTCCGGTACTTAGGAGACCATATTTATAGGTTCAGGTCACTGTGGAACTAGAGGATTGAATTCCTTTGTTAATGTTTTTTAGCCTTGTTTGGTTATAGAAAACCATGGGGTATGCTTGCTAGTTTTGGAAAGCTTTTACAACTGAAGAAGGCTTGGGAGCTTAGGTTTTGAAACCTCACCACTTGTTTGTGTCTGAAAATCCATCTCATGAAAGTAGCCAGCAGACTCTTCTGAAAACTTGTGAGGTTTTGACAAGGGCACCTGACTTGTTTCACAGTTATGAAGACTTTACAGGTGCAATTACATTTAGACTGTCTGGTTTTATTGAATGTGTTAAATTCCCACTGCAGAGACGAGTGTGAAAGTAAATCCCAGGTGAACAGGCATTATGGGTTTTTTAATAGGAGTTGCAAAGAAACGCTTACTGAGTATTCAGTCCTTCTGATTTTCTGAATATGGCAAAAGATAACCATTCTTTCCTTTCTGCAAATCCAGACTGCACCTCAAACTCACCAATTCTCCAAAACCTAGTGCTTTATCCATCATTACTGAAAGCTGTTGGTACTGTTTTTGTTAATTTTCTCACATTGCAAATGTTCATGATCTGCTCTTTCTTCCTTGGAGGAAAGTTGTCAAAAATAAGTAATATTATAAATCACACATCTTCATTAGCTGAGCTTTCCTTCTGCTGCCCATTATCAACCTCTAGCTTCCTTCACAAAATGTCTCTGTTTGTTCAAAAGCCTATTTGTCTGCTGCTCCTGCATTTTGAGATACATTTCAGCTTCACCAACTTAAATTTGGAGGTTAATGTCAGTAAGAGTCCTGGAGTTAAGAAAGAGCTGAAGACTGTGTGGTGGTAGAAAAGCTTTACAGCACTAGGGTATTGTAAGAAGAATGTGAAAATGGAAGCAAATGGAAGATAAGAGTAAGGTGTGATAATTAAAGGAGAAGTTAAAAATAAATAGTATTTTATGCAGGCAGGTAGCAGTTAAAGGTTCCAGGATGAAGTGGGTGAAAGTATGTCTCTCAGAGGATTTTAAACTGATGGTTTCTGCATTATAATGACTTTTAGATATCCTCAAGGTTTGCTGGATGTTCCAAACTTCTGTCCTCCATTTCTTGCAAAATTATCCCTAAATTTGCTGAATTATTTTCATTTGATAAATCATGGATATGGATTCTGTTTCCTTCAGAGTTGTTTAAATGGAATCAGTTTATCATTAGGCTACTGTGAAACCTCCTATGATTGTATTTCTGTGATAGTTACACTAAACAAGACACTCCATGTTTAGATTTCTAGAATTATTTGGTTTGCTCGACACAACAAACGCATTAGCACATGGTTCAATTTCAGATTTGTGAGCTTGGGAAGACATTCTGCAATGACTCTCAAATTGTTGAGCTACTATGTAACATTTTAGGATCCGTAAATGTTTCCTAACAGGAAACTTCTCTGCGGAGTTGTGGTTTAAGCCCAGCTGGTATTTGATCACTGGGCAGCCCCTCACTCAATCAACTTGAAAGGGAGATAGTGTGAAAACTCGTGGGTTTGAGATAATGACAGTTTAATAGGTAAAGCAAAAGCTGCACTTGTGAGCAAAGCAAAACTAATTAATCCCTCTCTTCGCAGGGGCAGGCAGATGTTCTGCCATCTCCAGAAAAGCAGATCTCCACCATCCACTAAGGGTGACTTGGGAAGACAAATGCTGTATACACCGAATGTCCCTCCCCTTCCTTCTTCTCTCCCCAGCTTTATATGCTGAGCATGACACCATATGGCCGGGGGTGTTCTTGGGGTCAGCTGTCATGGCTTTGTCCCCTTCCAGCTTCTTGTGCACCCCCAGCCTCCTCACTGGGGGGGCACTGTGAGATGCAGAAAAGCCCTTGACATTGTGCAAGTGCTGCTCAGCAATAATGAGAACTTTCCTTTGTTACCAACAGTGCAGCACAGATGCAAAACAGAGCAATACCAGGTACTATGACAGAGTTGAACTCTTCCAGCCCAGATCACTACAACAGAGCAGAGTCAAACATTGATATGGGGCAAAGATTTGTTTGAATCTCTGCAAAGAGAAAGATAAAAAGGTAAATTGTTTTGTGGGTAAGTAAATACTACAAAGTCAATTAGGAGCCAGAAGCCCTGTTGGAGCAGCAGTAGATATTCAGTGATCACTAAAAATGTAGGACCAGTTGTCTTCTCTGAGTATTTTAAGTATCATTTCTGCTCCACCAGTGGTATTTCAGGCTATTTTTTCTGACGACAGCTGAGCTGTGAAATATTTACCAAATATACACAAATGCAACTGATGTGAGATTATCTTTTTGGTCCAAATGGTTTAAATAAAAGGGCTGCTTAGACAAAATCTTGTTATATACCAATATGTTATTTAATGTGTTCAAAACCACCTGTGGGATAAATTCAGTTTTCCTGGGCGCAGCATTACAAGATGTTATGTTGCTGGTTTGTGGGCAGTTCTGCAATTTTGAACTGGGCATGAAATCACAGATAGGAAGGTTTAGGCATTTAAGAGTAGGATCCACAAAGTCTAAATTACCCAGGAGGAAATCAGAGAAGAGGAAACAGAGTTCAAGCCTGTTCTTGTTCAGAAGCAGATGTAAATACTCTTGATCTGTGCTACTCTTCATGCATTTATGTATGAAAGTTGTGTCAGCTTTTTCCTGTGCAACACACACAAAGAGGGAACTGGATATCCCAGTGCACACTACTATCTGCTGTGATGTGGCTGATCTGCCTTCAGATCTCCCTCTGATCGCCCAATTTGACAGAAGGATTTGAGCAAAAACAGTTTCCGACTGCTACTAGCCCAAGAGCATACTCAGAGATGGCTGTCTAGATCTGTCATGTCAAAACTCCTTTCACAGAAAATACTAAGTAGTCATTGGCCAGGGAGAAATTACAAGAAAGTGACTATTTTAGGTTGGTAGTCTAGGTATTGAAGTGATGCTGAAATTTCAGGGTGAAGTCTCTTTGACAATAAATACTGTAAAATGTGTTGATGTTGTTCTACATCAAATCATTAAATTTCCATTGGATGGGCATAGGAGCTTAACTGCTATACACCACATGATCAGATGAACTTCTGACTTCGCTACCCCCTCTCCTCACTTAACAAAGGTCACTTAATTTATGCAAAGGGAAGCTGCTTTTCCAAATGAGTTTTGACCTGTTTTGTTGCTGTGTCAGGTCATAAATCCCAGTAGGTCTCTGTTCCATTGCAGAAAGGTGAGATGTAAGACAAGATACTTTGGGATGAGCAGATAGAAAACTTAATGTATGGTAATTCTCTCATACCCATCATAAGGGAAGGAACAAAGGTGACATGCTGATGGGAAGGTGAGATTTTTTCATATCTTGTGTCCATTGTCTAAATGGCTTTTTGGTATCCTGTGTGTGCACCCTCTCACAGCCCTCAGAGGCAGTGTTCTATCTCGCTAAATCATCACCACTGAACTGGAAGAGGTTAGGGGATGAAGATGCAAGTGCTCAGCAGATTTAGGGACACACTTGAGCAGTGCCATGTCATTGCTGAGTTTGCAAATCCAGGGTTATGGGAGAATTGGGAAAATGCCATAGAAATGAGTGCCTCTGAGATGGTACTGAGCAGGTCTTTCCTCTGCTGTGACAGTCTCTAGCTCATTTTTCAGTCGTCCTCCTTTTACTTCCCCACCTCTTTTTACAGGTGTATATTCTGAAACACACAAGCCACATCCTGCTAAGGTCACACCAGCCTTGTGTGAGACCCACCACAGAGGATCCTGACTTTCCCCTGGCCCTCGGGAAGGGCTCCTGTGGGGCAGGGAGGTTGGAGGGGCCAGCACAGCCAGGCTGGCAGTGGTTGTGGGGGCAGCAGTGGGGGGTGTGGCGAGCACAGGCCGGGCCTGCCGGGCGGGCACAGCAGGGCTGTGGGGCAGGTGGAACCTCAGGTACTGAAATGGGATTTTGGATGTTGGCACACACACCCCTGGCTGCCCCCTCAGGCCAGAGTGCTGTCTATGTGGTGTCATTGCAGTGGCAGCAGGGAGCCATGTTTGGATCCTGAGGGTGGTGTGTCCCAAATCCTTTGACAAACAGCCTGGGAGCAGTGTGAGCCCCACCATCTCCACTGAGAAGGATGCAACACCTGGGTCACCAGAGCACTGCACTCTGCCTTTCCCTCTGCACAGGCTGGACCCAAGGGCTCCCCAGACATGGCTGCAGGAAGCTCAGGTCACCCCATGGCTCTCTGGCTGCTTCTGTGGAGAGCCCAGGTCACCCTTGGTTTCCTCCAATGTGGCAGCAAAGAGCTTAGTTTGTTTTTGGGCATCACAAGATGACAAAATAGCCACACTTTCAAAGCAGCTCAGCAAGCTGCAAACCCACAGGTGCACAGGGCAGGCTGGAGCACGTGCTGTGAGAACACCCTGAAAGCCTGGCTCGCCTTGTCCAGGCAGGGTCCGGAGCAGGAGGGCCCAAGGGCAGTGCCCTGCTCCCATCCGTGTCACTGAGCTGCACGGGAGGAGGGAGGAGGAGCTGCCAGGGGCAGAGGGGGCAGTTCCATCGGTGTCTGTTTAAAGAGCATGGTGTGCTGTGTGTTTAGGGCCATTTGGAGAGAGCTGCTGCTCTGGGAGGACGGGGCAGTGAACTACTCTGAGGCAAGAGCAAGTTTCTGAGCTGAGGCCTCGCTCTCACCTGCTGGCATGCCACCCCAAACCCAGGCTCGGCAGAGACTTTTGATCAAAGGGGGAAAAGTTGTGAATGATGACCTCTCTGTGGTGGCTGATGTGTACGTGGAAGATGGAGTGGTGCAGCAGGTGGGAACAAACCTAAACCCGGAGCCCTCGACTGGACTTGTTGTGCTGGATGCGACCAACAAGCTGGTGATCCCTGGGGGCATTGATACTCACACACACATGGAGTTCCCTTTCATGGGTAGCAGGTCAAAAGATGACTTCTACACTGGAACCAAGGTGGGTGCACATGTGCATGTCTGTGTGTGCATCTGGGCTTTCTCAGAGAGGGATGTCCTGCTGGTCCTCCAGTATTATTTCTAAAATAGAGAATAGAATGTGAATCAAGCATGGCCAGTTGTTCCTGTCCCTTTGTCTGTACTCAGGGGGGGTACTCAGAGGTCCACCCCCAACGAGTATGTTATTTGGGCTCCTCCAGAAACTATTGTGATTGCAGGGGTCAAGTGGGGCAGGCATTTACCCTGGCTGTCAGCATGCAGACTACAACCTGCCTTGATGCATCAAGCTTCATACTTCTCTGAGCAAAGGTTAACTAAAGCAACAGTTTAATTCCCCTGTGCTGTTTAAGCACTTTTGTGGTAATCTGATCTTTCTCCTCTGTTAGCATGAGGAATGCAGGCTTTTCTTCTGTCATTCACTTTGGTGCTTACTGTGTGTCTCAATGAAAGTCCACTTCAAATACACTTTATGAAAGTACATTATTTCTCCCAGTTTTACACTTGGAGTGGGGGTTTTTTCAGCTTTTTAGCTGATCTTATTATATTCCCTGAATATGAATAGTGTATCAATTACTCATATTAACAGTATTATGCATCATCTCCATACAGTTTCCATAACCAAAATTTCAAGGCACTTTTCTAAGAGCTTTGTTGTGCAGACTGAAATCCTTTGTTCACAGAAAGGATCACATTGCCCCACTTGGTTTGTCTGCTAGCCATCACCTTCACAGAGATTGCTAAATCCAGCTCCTCTCACTGGGGAACTGGGATTTACTAAAAAACAGAAAATAAGTTTTTAAGGTTTTCCCAGTAACTCTGAGGTACTTATAGGACAGGGAAGCTGCAAGACAGAGGCTGCATACACAAAACAGGATGTCCAGATAGTCGCTTCAGTGCCTACAAGAAAATTCTAGATCCAGCTTAGCAATCAGATGTCAAAAAGTTAGAGATTGTGGCTATCCTTAACCCAGGTCAAAGTGTGGAAAGTATTCAGACTATTCGCTGATGGTCATCCTCTGACAAATATTTTGGCAAGAAATTCAGTGGACAGAGTTGTATTCCAGGTATTGCAAAATATGCTACAATGATTAGCTAAGATTTACCCATTCAGTTGAACAAGTAAAGGCATCTCTCTTTACAGACAGAGGGGGAAGAAGATGTAGGGAATAAAAAGAGACTTCAAGTGGAGTTGTGGAACCCATGACTTTTTTTTTTTCTTGAAGTCTATAAATTTTCTTTAAATCCTGTTTAATAAATAAGTCAATCAGTCTTGTTGAAAAATATTTGACAGTTTGAACAACTTTTCCTGGAGAAAATGTTTTGCTCAATTCATTAGAAATTACAAATACTTGTGTCACTCTCCAAACTTCTCTTTTTGCAAAATATAGTGGCATATTTACAGTTATTCTTCTGAATTCTAAATGAGCAGAAGGAAGAAAGAGACTAATTGTCGTAGAAAAAGGAAGAGTAATAGAGCATGAGGGACCTGGACAGGTTGGATAGATGGGCTGAGTCCAACAATACAAGGTTTAACAAGTCCAAGTGCAGCATCCTGCACTTTGGCCACAACAACTCCCTGCAGTGTTACAGGCTGGGGACAGAGAGGCTGGACACTGCCCAGGGGACCTGGGGGTGCTGGCTGACAACAGACTGAACATGAGCCAGTGTGTGCCCAATGGCCAAGAAGGCCAATGGCATCCTGGCCTGTATCAGCAACAGGCCAGCAGGACCAGGGAGGTCATTCTTCCACTGTACTGGGCACTGGTGAGGCCACACCTCGAGTGCTGTGTCCAGTTCTGGACCCCTCAATTCAGGGAAAGCATTGAGGTCTCAAATGCATCCAGAGAAGGGCAACAAGGCTGGTGAAGGGTCTGGAACACAAGCCCTGTGAGGAGCAGCTGAGGGAGCTGGAGCTGTTCAGCCTGGAGGAGGCTCAGGGGAGACCTCATCCTGAGAGGAGAGTGCAGCCAGGTGGGGCTTGGTCTCCCAGAAAACTGGCGACAGGACAAGAGGACACAGTCTTAATCTGAGCCAGGGGAAGTTTAGGCTAGACATTAGGAAAAAATTCTTCACAGGAGGAATGACTGGGCATTGGAATGGGCTGCCTAGGGAGGTGGTGGAGTCACCATCCCTGGAGGTGTTCAAAGAAAGACTGGATGTGTCACTCAGTGCCATGGTTTAGTTGATAAGGTGGTGTTAGGTCATAGGTTGGACTTGATCTCAAAGGTCTTTTTGAATCTAGCTAATTCTGTGATTCTCTGATCCTGTGAATTTGAGCTGTACATATTTTGATCTGAATTGGTTGTTGCTGTTTTGCAAAGGGACATTGCTCAGAGAAAAAGAGAGGATTTCTTTTGCTAATCTGGAAGAAAGCAACAATTTCAACAAAGGAACTTCTGTATTGGATCAATTTCTTTTAGTCAAGGATCTGGCATCTGTGTAACTTTTTTTCCCTCCAAAGGCAAGAAAAGTAATAATTCAGTTTGCCATTAATAAGAGTGGAAATTATTGGTTAAAAAGCAATTTTTGATCACCATTCGTCTGTTAAGTAAAGTTGTAGTTTATTTTATTACTTTACAACATTTATGCAGAGAATGTAAATTCCTCATTCTATTTAAAACCCTCTATGCAGTTTTACTAAATTATATTCTGTTTCTAATAAAAATACGTTTTTAAGCCCTGTAAAATATTTTAGTATTAGTCAAGAGTTTGGGGGTTTTCATATTGTATTTTCGAACTCAATGAGGCTCTTTGCTGTTGTGTATTTGCCCCTTAGCACTTGCCTGTCACTCAGGCTTGTTTTTTCCACTACACAGACTCTGAGGCAGCACGTCTCAAGCTGACTGTGCTCTTCTAGTGCTCTTCTTCCTCAGTGATTCCATACACTTGAGGAAACTCACTGATGCATAAACACTACAGACACATCTCCACTTCTTTGATAAGCTTTTGTACACAAAGAGAAGCTTCTCCTTCAGTGTGAGAATTTCACTTGGATTCTCCTGAACATGCTTTTGAGAACATTTTTCTCAAAGCAAATGAAATTAATCTCCAAAATCATTTTTCACGTCTGGACTTTACTCCGGGGAACTCCTCAGTGGGTTTTGGCTTTTCATTCCAGATTAATTGATGTAAAGGAGTTAGAGAGGGTGGGAGGAAATTTGCATTATTTCTGATTGCTAAATATTAACTTTCTTCTTTTCAGGCAGCTATAGCAGGAGGAACCACTATGATCATCGACTTTGCCATCCCTCAGAAAGGCTGCTCTCTTACTGAAGCTTTTGATACATGGAAAAGCTGGGCAGACCCTAAAGTCTGCTGTGATTATTCATTGCATGTGGCAGTTACATGGTGGAGCAACAAGGTAGACACAAGAGCTGATTTTAAATTCCATAAATTTGTACTACACCTGCTTGGAATCAGTCTTCATGTGCTAAATATTGCTTGCTGGTTAGTGATTTTGTGATTAAAAACATTTGAAATAGCCCACACCCTTCTGAGGGTATATGTATTTGAAAGAAGACTGCAGATAGCCTATATCTCTGGATAATACTGCACAAAGTTAAAGGTAGGGATTGTGCAAGACAAAGATCAGGCAGGTCAGAGGGGGAAAGAGGTGTTCACAATAATTTTGTCTTTTGTTGCTGGAACACTTGATATTTTATGCTTCTGATGAGTTTGGTTGTTTTTTTTTAATATAAGTATATACATAAAAAATATGGTACTTGACTTCATTTATAGAGGAAGACTTATTTTCCTGGGTGGCTGCAGTAAAAACCATGTAAAGTAAAGCAGGACTGTAGCCAATAGTACATTGAATGTGAAATAATCTAAAAATCCGTTTTTGAATTTACATATTGGAGAATCATCTTTGCTAAGTGATTGTTTGCTGATACCCTGAAAGCTTCACTGATAAATTAGTTTTTCAGGTGCTTGATATCTATTGGAATGAGACCCATGTTTTACAAGATGACTTTGGATTCTTGGAGAACTATGCATCAGTACACAGATATACTAAGTAAATTCCTATTTTATATATGAGTACTTCTTCTAATTTTTAAATTCTAGAATATATGCACCAAAGCATTTACTCTGCAAAAAAGGCATCTTTGGTATTCTGTGTACCGAGTGCTAAAATAGCCTGCACACAACTTCCAAGTTAAGGCAAAGTCATGAAATGAATTCTCCAACGAAATATGAGTAATGTACATTTGAAACAGCCTCAGCAGACAATATTGTACTGACAAATCCAATAAAAACAGGGTGATGTAAATCAATGAAATGTTCTAGTTTATATTAAGAATGTAGCTGTTTTTAAAGGCCAAGATTAAAAGAAGTAAGTTGGGCATTTGTAGCTGCAAAAGGCCTGGTGAAAAAGACTGATATGTCATACCCATCTGATCAGCTCTCATCTCATCAGGATTAATTAATTGAACCATTAATTAAAAGCATACATTCTTTATAATGCCTTCTGTGAGTTGTAGTAAACAGTGAAGAGGATAAATGACATGCCTCTATATTTGTGCCATTTTTTCAGGTACTTCTTTGATAACTCCCACTCAAAATGTGCTCCCATCCCTCCTCTGGATAACTAAAATATCTCCTTGAATTTTTTATATATCTTACCCTTCTTGGGCAGACTCAACCAGATTATTAGAGAGAAGATGAAAAATAATATTTTACTTTTTGAAAGGAATTAATCCATGGAAATTTTAATAGCATTACAGATGCATATCAACTACTGTAACCATCATTTTACTGGGAGGGGAGAACCAAAGTTATGTAATATATGTTTCTAGCTAACCAGTTGTGCAAGAAGCCTTGAGATTAAAATATGTGTCTTTCTTTCTTCTTTGTGATGTAATGTTTTGCTGGGCTTCATAGGCTCTAGCAGAAGCAGGGAATCCTAACAGAAGTGAATTAAAAAAAAAAAAAAGAAAAAAAGGCAGCCCTCCACGTAGCATTTTGGAGCTGTTTTGTTTGACAACAAAATGTTTCAAAAGGCTGTGTGTGTTGTTTAGATTCAGGACAAAGCTCTAAAAGATGAAATCTTTTCTGTCACTGTGTTGTTTGCTAGAAGCTGCAGCCCACTGCAATCCAATTTTGAAAATCGGTTTTGCATAAATGTCCATGTTGTGTGAGTTGGACACATTGACTGTAATATTGGAATGGGTGTTTTCAGCACCAGGTGGTTTATTTGAAATAAAATTCTGCCTCATTACCTTTTGTAAAAAGCATTCCCTCCTGCAATTAGCTTGTGCTTCTAATATTTTCACTGCAGTGCTACCCTTTTATATACTTTGAGAATCAATTTGATGCAAGAAGAAGAGTCTAAACCAGTCTTTAAATATGTGACTATTTGTAACTATTTGAACATATGTTTGATGGTGAGTAAAGGTTCACCCTCCATACTTAAAATTTCTTTATACAAAATTATTAATATGTAAAATATAATTGCTGTATTTTTCAGGTGAAGCAAGAAATGGAAAGTCTTGTTCAAAACAAAGGTGTCAACTCCTTCAAGATGTTTATGGCCTACAAAGATATATACATGGTCAATGATGAGGAGCTGTATGAAGCCTTTTCCTGCTGTAAGGAGCTTGGGGCAGTTGCTCAAGTCCATGCGGAGAATGGGGAACTAATTGCACAGGTGCACATTTGACATTTTGTCCATCAAAGTCAGGAATATAGAGGTCCTAGGCCTAGGTCTGTCCAGTCATAGTCAGCTCATGCAGCAGAAGCAGATCCAGAAGTATGGAGAAAGCTCCACTGGCTGGGCACAGAAGTCTCAACATCCCTCTGTGCATAATTCATAAATGCTTCTCTCCATACTTGCTTCTGCCACCTTAGTGCTGAGGGGAGGCACTGAGAGCTCTGGGGCCCTGAGGGTGTAACTACACTGGCAATACTGGACATCAGTGGTAACTTGAGTGGCTCTAATAGAATATTCTCTTCAGCTATTCCAGTCAACAGCGCTTTGACTCTGTCCCACGTCCCGTAACAGAAATTAATTCATTGCTAAATAAACTCAAATCAGCAAATCTTAAATTCCTGGAACAGCATAGGGAAGAAACCTTTTTGCCTCTTAAAACCTCTTTGCCTCTTGGAGTTTTCAGAGGCTCTGGATATGCATCTTTGTGCTTGGTAAGAATTTTTCCTTTTTTTCTCTCCAGTGAGGGTTAGTAGCATCATTGGACATCATTGGCCATGATAGTTAATGTACATATTGAGAGAGGGGTAGGATTTTCAAGAGCAGTGATTTAATCCTGCAAGCCAGTGAAATGAGTTCTCTGAATTACTTCAGTATCCTGAGACCTGAATTTACTGAGAGATATATTAGATTTCAGGTAAAACTACAGTAACTTATTTTGGAAAAAAATCACAACTGCCTGGATTTTTTTCCTTGAACTGGCTGCAATGGCCGCTTCAGAATCCATTTGACTGGCAGCATGCTCATGACACCGTAGATACATTTTAACTGACTCTTACATGCTTGTGTGGGGTCTGCAGGGTGCAAAGAAGATGCTGGCAATGGGAATAACTGGCCCTGAGGGTCATGAACTGTGTCGTCCTGAAGAAGTGGAAGCTGAAGCTACACAAAGAGCCATTACCATAGCAAATGCTGTGAACTGCCCCCTTTATGTAGTCCATGTCATGAGTAAATCTTCAGCTAAGGTGATAAGTAATGCACGAAGAGAAGGTAAAAGTTGTAATTCTTTTATGCTTGGACAATGGCATTGGGGGAAGGGTCATGGAAAACCAAACACAGCATTAGTGTCTCACTTTTCATGGGTGTTATAAGCCTCAGATCATGGGTGAATTTCTTGGAGTGGGATGTCTAAATTGTGTGTGTGTGTCTGTCTGTCTGTCTGTGTGGTTTTGGGCTCAAGGGGAGCAGCGTGTAAGAACAGCAACCACAATTCTCCCCAGAGCAAATTTTTTCTCTTCTTACTGTACCTCCAAGGTCAAAGTGATGGTCAGGACAGCATTATTGCATTAAAAATTATGTGAACAGTTCAAAACAATAAATACTCTACTGTTCTTCTCTCTCAAGTTTGTCTGCAAGACTTTACCAAATATCTTGATGAGAAATTCTATAACAGAGACCAGACCATATTTTTACAGACAGTGCCATGATGACTTCTATTCACTAGGCATTTAAAAGTCATGGTGAAGATGACAGTGTCTGAAAACCTTGATTCCCACCAGTGCAGAGCTGCTCAGGTTTGCACTGCAGTGTTCACAAATAACTCTGGTCAGCCAAGGGGGCCTGACTTTCCTGACCATCTGTTAGGTAGGCTAGAAGCAGCCTGAAGGCTGTAGGTATTCAGGATGCTTTATCTCCTCATCTGTAAATTCATCCAGATCAGCACATGGGACAGCAGCACTGTGAGGAGACATTATCAAGGTGGAAGGAGCAGGACAGGAGCCCAAGATTTGGAGGACTTAAAATTATGTGTCCTCATTATCTTTTTTAATCTTTTTTACTATGATTTTACATCTTTTGCATTTACAGCTTGTTTTCACCTGACTTGATACGAATTTCATATATACCTCAGTTTTACTATTTCTTGTCTTTACATAATGCCCCTACACAGGGGGCACAGATTATTAATATTAAAATGTATGCAATCATGATAAATCAAAGCAGTGTGATGTCGTTGTACTAATATAGATGTATATGTTTATGCACAATATGTATGACCATGACTTCTATAAGATTTAGCAGTAATTCAAGTTTGTGAAAGAATTTACCAGAATATATTTTATTGGCACATTTTCTACTGTGCTATACTGGATTCCTCCACTAGATGCCAGTGCTGCCAGGAATGTGGATTATATCCACCGGCTGGTTGTACATTCACAGGGTGCACATTAACTACAAGTTATGACAACAGTTGAAATACCCAGATTAAAGATGACAAACTGTCTGTGAACATAGAAGAGCTAAGATAGTATTTTATAATACTGTTCAAGTAAAGAATTTTATTCTGACGCTAAATACTGTAAAACATGGATGAGGTGTGTGTTGTAAGAATAGTCTGCAGTGCCAGTTTGATTACTGAGGATAGATGTATGCTTTTCCACTATGCATGCTTTCCCAATATTACTAAGAAAAAATTGGGACA
This sequence comes from Molothrus ater, assembly GCF_012460135.2. Classification (NCBI taxonomy): domain Eukaryota; kingdom Metazoa; phylum Chordata; class Aves; order Passeriformes; family Icteridae; genus Molothrus; species Molothrus ater. Next base: position 128,005,303 of record NC_050478.2, read on the forward strand.
ATTGATGCAGATTGGGGAGCAAATTGTATTTTATAGCCTCCTGGGCTGCGGCAGTCAGATTCACCAATGCTTTCCTTTGTGCACAGCAACATATAACATATCTTCATAATTCATATCATCTGCATAGAAGTATACTGTTTAGAAAAAAGAAATATAAGATTGATTAAGAAATGTCAAAAGATAACTAGGGTACCACAAAGGTAGTTACAGGAATTGTATTTTTTAATGAGATTGATCTGTATGAATTTTGGTAATTGAAAATTCACTATTGTTGGATTCAGTAGAAGTTAATTTTCATTTTTCAGTAAAGAGTGGTAATAAAAAGCAAGGAATTCCAGACAAAAAAATTTCTCAAAGTATTGTATGAATGACATAAATAAAACTCAAATATTTTGTTGGACAGGTTAAAAACCACTCTAAATGTGAAAGTTGTGTAAACTCTTAAATACTGGAAGCCTCTCAAGCATTTGAAATGTTCACTCTAAAACAGCTTATGCATCTTTTCAAGATCATTTCTCCATGTCTTGATGCTTGAATAGCTTCCTGCTATTCACAATTGTGAAATTTTTCATGGTTCTTTTCAAGCACTTAGCATGAAATACAAAGTGTGTGTACATATTCATCCCTGCCCATGTCAGAGGAAGATTGATATCCCTTCCAATTCCATCACTGACCTCAGAAGGGGAAAAACAGGTCTTCAGTGAGTGAAATCTATTTTCTGGTTGACAGTGTGATACCAGAATTGAATTGCAATTGAAGAGCTCTTGCATTGTTTCTCAAATTCTATGAGATAGTAATTTTCCTTGTCAAAAATGTAACTCAGAGCCCAGCTCTTCCTTGTCACTCATTTAGCTATACAAGGCGAGAGCTACCATTAGAGGCTGAAGGCCTGATAGAGCTTGCTCTAGACACTAGGCATAATTCTGCTGTCTTCAGTGAGCTATGGCTTAGACCTTGAAGGTTAAAATCAGTCATACACTCTGTAAAGGACCAGCAGTTCTTATTCTAGATTAAGCAAATTTAAGAGAATGAGGTGAGCAAAAATCTTTCCTTCTCTCTTCCATGCCAGAGTTCACCATCTATGTCTGCTCTGATCTCCAGCAACACCACTCAAGGAAGGAGAGCTCCAGATTATAGCAGCATGTTTTTCATGTACATCTGTAATAGCTGCTGAATATTCAGCAGGGAATCCAAAATTCCACACTGTGGCCATGTTGGAGAGGGACAAGCTAACTCACGCCCCTACCCTGTTATTTTTGTGGGGTCCTACCAGCCTGTTTGCCAAAAGAAAGGTTCATCAGCTCTCCACTGAGAGGATCAAAGAGAGTACCTCTGTGAGAACAGCAGTGTGTGACAGGGGTGACAGCACCTCTGTCCTTGCTTGTCTCAGTGGGCTGTTTCTTCATCCCTGTGCAAAATATGGCCTTGAATCTGGACAGAGTAGGTAGAGGAATTGTATTCTTCTACATAAGGGCAGTTTGATATATTTGTGTGCATGACACTCTCATTCCCTCAAGTGGGAAGACAAAAGGGATTCTCTTCCTGCTCTTGTGTAAAATCTTCCCTCCAATGAGAATAAAAGGCTGTAGAGCTCTCGTGTCAGGCTGTGCAGCTCCTTCTCCTTATTAGGATTACCTGATGTGAACTTACTGGGGAAAAATAATGTGACCTTGTCAACCACTCCTGCCACCAGAAATGCTTGTGGAGAGAACAAGGCTAATAAAATGTGATTATGTGGTACATGATCTATACTGTTTCCTCCCAAAAAATGCTTTCAATCCTAACCTAAATCTCAGCTAAAGTTGGAAACCATAGAATCATAGAGTGGTTTGGGTTGGAAGGGATCTTAAGGATCACACAGTGTGATGATTAAAGGTCATGTCCCTTTTCTCATTTAATGTGCTGCTACAGCCAGGAATGGAACTTTCTAGTGGAAACCTGGAGAGCACAATCTTACTGAAAAAGTAATTTTTAATAAAAGTTTCTCCTTTTTAAAAAAGTGCATAGAAAAATATGTCCTTGGCCAGATTCTAAGAAGCTTACTTAGGCTTACAAAATTGCTTCCTCCCAACAGTCACGAGTTATGTCTCTTCTTGGTGAGGGGAAAGGCATGTCCATTGCTGAGGGAATACAAACTCTCAAACTGATTCTGAGCACAGGAATGCAGCTAAAAATGTCAAATTTTAGCTGTCTCATGCAGGACAGCTCAGGTCCACGCTGTGTATAGCCTAATGGATGCAATGCTATCTGTGGTTCAGTAAACCCTGCTTTGCAGTTCTGCTCCTTTCAGAGCTTGTGAGTATCTTTGCCCCATATGACCTTATCCTAAGTGCTTCTAAAACTTATACTAGAATAAGAACATATGGACTGGTTTTTCAAATCTGTCAATGTTAGTTGGTGTTTCAACTCAGTATTTCAACTTTTTTTGAGTTCTGGTAGGTGGTACAAAAATAGCAATTGAATGCTCTACTTTTTGATAAAGTAATCTATTAAAAATAGATTTTTTAGCTAGCCAGTTAGGGCATGTGATAAAAAGTCACCAAATACACAGATGTTTACCAGCTGCTCAGAGGTGTCAGGAAGACCAAACAGCAGAACACTTAGTGGTTCCTTTTTTAATTGAATGCTGGAAAATATAACAATTTGAAAGACATGATTTATTACTGCATTACTTCACTTTTATGCCTATAGGCAGAAGTCAATCAAGCTAGAAGAACCTTAATGCAGAATTCCCTTGTTGCCAGTTCAGCTGAAAGAGCCTTAGTGCAGAATTTCCTTTTTCACTAGGTTTAAAGCAGAATCTTGATGTTATTGTATCCTTCAGGCTGGCTTGTCATGGCCCAAGTGAAATGCAGGAAGTTGCACATTCAGCAGAACTGTCCAGAGGTAGTCTGTTGAAACTGCAGTGTTCAGATTCAAAATCACTTGAGGGAATAACTTCTATTCCTCCCCACTCATGGGAACAAAGGGAGCTGGTCAGCTCAAACTCTGACTGCAGAAATACTGTCATCAGCTGTGGTACATGAACTAGAATCAGTTCAGCATATCCAACTGGGAGCTTGGAAACTTCTTTTCATTTTCATGTTGTGAAACTGCGATGAGAAAATTATTTTTCTATTATTCTCTGAAGTATTTATTAGAGCAAAAAAATCATTCTTCTCCTGCAATTTTAATTTTAATAATTTGTAGCTATGTCCTAATGATTCATAGCTCAGGTTTACTTTGGATGAAAGCTTCTTTATCTTGTTTAAATGCAGAAGAAGAGACTCGAGCCACACTTCCCCTCCCTCCCTCCCTCCCTCCCTCCCTCCCTCCCTCCCTCCCTCCCCTTTCTGGTGGCTTTGAAAAATCTGCCAAAAGACTAATAGGTAAATGTGACAGATTGGTTACATATACCAGACCTTCTCTATATACCTCTAGTTTGGTGGCAGCCTACCCTCAAATACAGTGTTTGGAGTTGGCCAGAGAAGGCTAAGGGTTCCTGCAAGAGTCAGGGAAGACCTTGCACTAAGGTGAACCAGATTTCATCCTAATTTCATCCATTCTCCTGGGTTTATCCATGTCTCTTCTTAGGTTTCCTCATTCAGCTCTGAATTAAGAAAACACTGATCTGCTCACATCTCCTCATCAGTGAGTGATCATATCACTTCCATGCATGGCCTCATAGTCAGTGCTTTTGAGCTCCGAAAATAAGATGTAAAACACCAGTAAATATCTGCCTAAGTCATGTTTTCAAGTCTAAAAATTGTGGTCTCCCTCTGAGCCCAAGTATTAATCTATAACATACGTAGGTAAGTGGGACTGAGAGCTTAGAATGCCCCAAGCCAAAGCATCAACATGAGACAAGCACATTGAGCATGTCAGAGTGCACTGACACTGAGGTTGTTGTAGCAAATTAGTTATGCTAACAGGGAGGCTTTAGGCTGTGGACAAAGTTGTACTAGGTAGTACTTGGAATAAATGTACAATACAGTAGCACCAAAGCAGACCTTGAACCACGTAGAGATAAAGTTGTATGAGGCCTTTTAGCAAATCTAGCACCAAAGATTTCAGGAATGGCACTAGTGCAATGAGAAGTGTATTTTGAAGGTAATTGAGCTCCTCAGTAGCTACCTATGCCAGTGCAGGAGTTACAATCCAGTAGCTCACAGAGGTAGCAGTCTAATGTACAGAGAGAGATCTGCAAAGCTTTGCTTTTTCTTTTCCCACAGTACCATGACTGCATGATTTACACTCAGAAAGTCAGAGAAAGGTCACAGGGTTGTATCACCAAGCAATCCCCAGCTGTGGCCTTGCTGGGTCAATGCAGTGATGGTTCCAATAGAAACTGTGCCTGGACTGAAATCTGGCATCCAATGCAAAACACCCACTGTCTGTAGGGACCAGGGGAGGGAGAAGGCTCTTGCTGGGACCCAGCAGAGGTTGCATTTAACCAGCACCAAGTGGCCTCTCAGAGGGTGTGGGAGGTCATCCTGGTTCTTTAGTGACCATTGCAGTTGGAGGCATTTCCACCTGTCAGCTGCAGAACTGCAAAGTGTCTGGACCACTCAGGGAGGGTTCATCTTGTTCTGATGAGTTTCAAATCCATGTTTCCCAGAAGAAAAAAGTAGTTAAAATATGCTAGCTCTGTCCGAAGGCTAACAGCCAGTCTGGTTTGGTGTCTTCTTCTGAGGAAAATAGGATACTGTGCAGCAAAGAATAAAAGATTAAAATTTGGGAGATAACTTTTAAAATCAAGTTATTTATAGTTTTTGATTTGGGAAATCTTTCTATACTTTCTGGCTTATGTCTCCTGCCATATTGTTCTTCCAGGCATAATTATAGCCTGACAATTGAAAGTGCCACCTTGCAAAGTCTGTATGCTGTATATATTAACTGACACTGTTGTGTAGTCAGTAATTTCAAAGCACTAAACAGGTACTAGCAAGTATATGAATCTTAAACATAATTAATGCAACTGAGGACTGCTTTCTTTTTGAAATCTCAATCACATTCCTAGTAAACAATGTGTAAAACCCATTACAGTATATCTATCAACAATTTAATTAAAAAACTTGCCCAAGCAATGTTCTTAGGGGAAATTATATTGGGAAATCACTAGCAGAAAATTCAGAACAAAGATGCTGTGTTATAGCTTAGTTTATTATGTCCTTCCATATGTAGGTGTTTAATTTGAAACACTCATTCAAATTTAAATTCATTGCCACCAAAAAGATCCTTAGCAGAGAAAATACAGGTTATGTATTTTTATGTTTTTTGAGGATGATACCTTTGCTTTACATTTTTCAGGAAAGGTGGTTTATGGGGAGCCTATTGCTGCAAGTCTTGGCACGGATGGCACCAACTACTGGAATAAAGACTGGGCTCATGCTGCAGCATATGTGATGGGACCCCCACTGAGACCAGATCCATCTACTCCTGGTTTCCTCATGAACTTACTGGCCAAGTAAGCAGATGAACAGTGAACACTGATACCCAAATGCACAGCAAATTTTGTCAGGAGTACATAATAGCTGGCTGATGCTCTGGAGATTTTTTAAGTACAGAATGTTACATTATCAGAAAAGGAGAAATGGAGGGTGAAATCACAGATTGAAAGAATTTCTCTTTTCATATTTTATTTCTCTGAACTCTTACAGCCTTCTGTCCACATATGATTTTATTCAATAAGCCTTGCCTTGCTCATACCACAGAAAAATTGTAACATGACCAGGAAGACAGGCTGTAAGTCAGTGGGAAATGTGTAAAAGGTGAGGTCACAGCCAGATTTTCTGGGGTTTGTTGTCTGATGTCTTTTTCACTTGAAATTCAAGCCTGCTAACTTCTGAAGGTACATATAAGATATTCACTTCATAACATCTACTTAAGAAGGATGTAGAAAAAGAGGAATCTTTAGGACATCTGCACTTAACAAGATGTGTGGTTTGCTGTGTCATCTCATTACCAGTAAGGGTTAACTGCACAAAAGGGTTGAATTTGATGGAACAGCCTGTAAAGTATGCCTGAACACAGAATAACTGTTGTGCAGATCCATGGTAATTTCAGAGGTAATATGGAGTGACATAGACTGGGGAATTTCATTTCTCAATGGGAGGGTGAAACCAAGCTGCTTGTTCTGGGCAAAGTGGACAATTCCTCCATTTGTGGGATGTCTTTGACATATCCAGAGTAAAAGAGTCAGTGTTGGTGCTTGTTTTCTTCTGAGGGGTTTCTGAAGAGGAAACTGCTTCATAGGGCAACTGGCTGTTCCTGTGGAGCCAGTCTTGGAGGATGGGACTGAGGGCAGGCTGGCAGGGCATATCAGTTTTTGTCTTGAAGGATGGATGTCTTTATCTAGCCAGCCCTTCAACAGGTTTTCCTCTGTGCTACTGTCTGGTACATGCCCTGATTCATAATGAACTTTGTTTCTCTGCAGTGGTGACCTATCTGTGACAGGGACTGACAATTGCACCTTTGACATATGCCAGAAAGCTCTGGGAAAAGATGACTTCACAAAAATCCCTAATGGAGTGAATGGTGTGGAGGATAGGATGTCAGTCATATGGGAAAAAGGCGTTGTAAGTAAATCAAAATGTCCAAACATAGAGTAATTGATTTCTCCCACAAAACATGATCTCTCAGCAGGTACTAACTCTTCAGTTTTATCCAGTGTGTTTATCGTAAGATAACTCGTTCAATTGAAAATTGTAACAATCTTTATTAGCTCTCACTTTATGCTTATGGAAGAGGGAAGAAGATTCTTAGTGTTTAAAGTATTTCACTAAAGAATAATTTCTAGTGTTTAGCATTAAGGGATTGCTATTGTTTCAGTGGTACTGCAAGTATATTTTCTTGAAGCATTTTTTCCAACTTGTGAAATGAAAATAAAAGAGGTACCTACAGTTTCAACTCTATCAGCTGTGTATTTTTTTCCTTTTTGATCTCTCTCCAACTTAGCCATTGGAGGAGTTTGCACAGTGGTGTGCCTATCAACTTCTAATTTATGTTTTAAGAAATGCTTCTCTAATGTGATAAGATGAAATGAGCAGCTTCAAGTCCCACTGACTTCAGATTCTCATACCAACACAAGAATGGTCAGTGCTTCTGATGAGGGGGGAGGTAAGGAAATCTCTCAAGGAATCTGCTGCATACTAGGTGTTATGATTGCTCTGGCTAATGCAAAACTGTGACGTTCTGGAGGCTGCAGTTCTATTGAAGTTCTCTTGCAGTAGTGAAGTCACCTTGACAATGCACTGTGAAGCATATTCACTTGTCACAGTATAATTACCTACCTCACACACTTGGTGAGAATGTGGTTCATGATATCTCTTGCTTATCTGTATTTGGGATTCAGCTTCAGCTGGTATATTCAAAACTCACACTTGTGCCTATACTTCCCTGTGGCACAGCTCTAGTGAGATTTCTTATGGTGTAGACAGAAATCTAGCTTGTGGCTCATATGAAACTGAGACATGGATGTGTTCATCAGTGCTACTTTTGAACAGTGCAGTGCATCCTGTTGGGCAAGTTCATTTTTTAAAAGTTCTTCAATTGATAATATCCTCCCTTTTCTCATTTGTAAAATATTACACAGCTGTGTAAGTTTGTTTGAGCAGCTTCCCTTTCCTCCCACACACTATTACTTAGAAGAGCAGTGTTCACCATTTTCATTATACTTTTCTTCTCAGATGACTGCTCGCAGACCACCATAAACACGTTTTTGTGATAGTCTGATTCCCAGACTGACCTGTGCACAATATTACTGCCAGTGTAGGTGGCTTCCCAAACAAACAATGTTCGTGGCAGCTGGATTAAATTAGTTACACAGCAGTGGACAGTCTCAAGACAAATGTATATCCATTGTTATTTGCTATTTTGCTGAAATCTGTTTTTTATACTACTTGATTGCAGCATTTGCTGATCGCTGCTATACTCTGTGTCATTGCTAAAGAAATTTGCAAATCAGTTTTCCTGTATTACACATTGTACCTTGCCTTGCCTTATCACCTTCTAGGCTCCCCTTAATACTGTGTCACCATTTTCAGAACCAAGATACTCAAGAGATGCTACATTTCCTGAGGAAATTGCTAAGCAGAACTACAGATTTTAAAGCCACCTAAAACATTTCATTTCAGTGGACTTGAGGCTGGATCCACAGAGTGTTTGGTTTAAAGTTGTCTTTTTTTTTCTCTTTGCTGTGGGATAAAGATAAAGTTACTGTATTTAGTAAAAGTACATTGCATTATGGGCATCTGAGACAGTTACTTTTACTTCTAAATTCTTCAGTATGACCTTTTAAAAAAATGATGGATGTCACTCACCCTAGTTTTTCAACAAGAAGAACATTTTTTCATTCTCTGTTTAAAAAAGTAATGAGTTTGCTTTTGTGTACTGTTTTGCAGCACAGTGGAAAAATGGATGAAAACAGATTTGTAGCTGTTACCAGCACAAATGCAGCAAAAATCTTTAACCTTTACCCAAAGAAGGGCAGAATTGCTGTGGGCTCTGATGCTGACATTGTAATTTGGGATCCTAAAGCTACAAGGTATGCATGGGAAGTTGTTCTCCCCCCTCCCTCCCCTTCCCCCAACCCTTCCAGCCTTTTTGTAGGAAAAAAGCAACACAAAGACTTTGTACAACAATTAGCCTTTAGTTGAGGTTATGGTAGTTTTAAATAGCACCTTGTGTGAATTAATTAAAGGGTTTTTCTCCAACAATAGTGTAGGTAAGGAGAGATCTTTGATCTCTAGATGGATTAAAAGGCATTCTCTCTGATTGCTGACCAAGTACAAAAATTAAAAAGTCTGCACATTATGCAACCAGAGCTTGGTATCCTAAGAGTAAAAATAACTCCTTTGGGATTTTAGAGCAACTCTTTTTAGTGCTGGAGTATGTTTGAATTCCTCCACTGCAAAGGGCAGGGAGAAGAGACTGCTGCAGCATGACCCATTACAAACTTGTGTTTTGAACTTAGAGCCACTTAAAGCATGTTCAAAGGTAGATTGAACTTCTGAAGCTCAATCTTTTCATGATTATGCTTTTATTTAATGAGTTTTCTGATTGTGTGCACAGTAATTCTGCTAGAATAGAGCTTGTGGTACCAACAGATGCACAAACAGTGTCCCGGTGCCTCACCCTGCATGATTTGATCCCATGGTATACCATGGAAAGGGCATGAAGTGAACTCACACAGCATAGTGTGCATTACAGCTGATTCCTGTCCTCAGGTGTATTCACACATCAGCCAACTCCATGATCAGGACTCTATAAATATTTCAGGAATTTTGTCTTGAGTCTTGCTCTGGCTCTTGTGCCCATCCTGGTCTTGTTTCAGCTGCCTGGAAATGGTCTGAGGGCTGTCTGTCAGAGCCAGATCTCCTGGGGAGTTGTGTCTCAGCTGAGCTGCCTACGAGCTCTGTGAGTGCATCTCCACTGTCCCAGTGCTGTGCAGGGTAACTCAAGTCTGCAGGACCTCTAACAGCCAAGCCCTGCCTCTGATCACCCGTGCACACAGCAGGAGCAGCAACAGGTCAGGAAGTGCTCTGGGCTGGTGGTTTTCTTCATGGGCTCAGCTCTAGTGAGCAGTGTGACCATACAACTGTGCTTTCAGCCTTTGATTTTTGAGAAGGAAAAAGTTAAATACTTTGTTCATGGTGTAGGAAAGTTCTGAAGCATAACTGGACATGTCTAATTTTGGTAGCCAAATAGATAACATGCTGCACACCCTCTGCCCAATCCTAGATTTACCTTACACAGAGGTCTTTTGACCAATCTTCTGGGTTTTTGATTTTTGATATGCAATTCTCAGTCATTTCAGTATATTAATGAGTACAAAAAACAAGTGAAAGTGTGAAGTCTTCTGTGTTTTAAGCTACAACATTTGAGGATATGGAAGTTGCTTGTGACAGTGTTCACAGGGGTCTCAGGCTGAGGGAAGAGACAAGGACTTGACTCCATGTTTCAGAAGGCCTGATTTATCATTTTATGATATATATTACATAAAAACTATACTAAAAGAATAGAAGAAAGGATTTCCTCAGAAGGCTAGGCTAAGAATAGAATAAGAAGGAATGATAACAAAGGTTTGTGGCTCGGGCTCTCTGTCTGAGCCAGCTGGCCTGTGATTGGCCATTAATTAGGAACATCCAACATGGGCCAATAGAAGATCCACCTGTTGCATTCCACAGCAGCATATAATCAATGTTTACATTTTGTTCCTGAGGCCTCTCAGCTTCTCAGGAGGAAAATCCTAAGGAAAGGATTTTTCATAAAAGATGTCTGTGACAGGCTGCTATTCAAAAGTCCCACAAAAAAAACTGACAGTACCAGCAAAAGAATTTTCAGGAGTGTCAACAACCCAAATAAATATGGAGGCTTGCCCAGTGCTGGGTCAGGGAGATTTTCATGTGCATTATTCCTTCTGGCATGTTGAGCAGGCATATTTTGAGATACCAGCACTGAGCTATTTCAGGAGAGTGGAGCTATGAACTCTGATTTAAAAAAACCCTGAAGGATTGTTTTCTGAACTTTCTTCTGCTCTGCCTGGGGACAAATGAATCTAGATGGATAGCAGAGTTCTGACAATGTTTTCAAGGTGCTTTGTCAGCCCCTGTAATTATTTAATTTTTTTGCCCCTCAAACATTTCTTCTGCTCCCCTTCACTCTCTCCTGAGTGCCCTAATTGCCTTTTCACCCTCTTTAGCTGTGAAGGTGTAGTTTTTCATTAAGCATTTTTTTAAACATTTAAACCGTGTTTTCTTATTGAGCAAGCTTATTTAAGGTTCAGCCAATATTTTTCTTCGGGATCTGGTACTGTTTCCATTGTTGATCCATTTGGGTTTGCTGGGAACAGTCTCTCTGCAGGTACAATTTTGTGAACTATATGAGACAGTATAAATAAATCTCACTGGAACTTGTCTATTAATTTCACTACAAATCCTGAAGAGGGCATAAACAGCCCAGCAGAAAAAAGGGATCTAGCTAATGGATTTCAGCCATTTAAGATGTTACACAAGGCACAGCCTCCTGTGCTTTGTTGATTCTGGGGAGTGATTTTCAGTTTCACAATAGGCTTGTTCCTCTTTCTTGCTAAGTTCTTCCTCTTTTGTGCATGACTTTTTTTCTTATTTGCAACCATGAGTCTTGCAATTTTCCCGTTCTGGTTTGAGATTATTTTGCTGTAGTCTTAAAATTCTGATTGAAGCCAGCCTAATGAGTTAGACAGTTGCTGAAGTATTGCTGTGAGGAATCAATCTTATCACTGTCTGTCAGAGGAAGTCTATACAGAAGATTCTAGAGTCATTTAGAAAGGTAGTGCAGCTCTTTCATACAAAAACTTGTATCCCCATAAAATCAGCGGCATTTCCCCACCCACATCATTGCCCAATAATGTTGGGTGCTGAGCTCTCAGGATTTTCCCTTTCTAGGTTACGAAACCCCAGTGAATTCAATGTGACGGCTCTGCAAACTGGGAGCAATTGCAATTTAACATTCTGCTTCCAGCACTGCTGCTCTAGCTGAGGCTTTCAAGTGTCAGCTTCATTGACTGGCCTATTCCTGTAGCATTTTCTGGTAATTTCTGCAGAAAATACTATATCAACAAGTATAACATTTGCTACTGTGTTTAAAAGCATCTGAATATTCGTTTTAGCAGGTCTGCATGACAGCAAGCATTATTGGGAAAAAACATTAAATGTACAAATTGGTTAGAAACTGCATTACAAAAGATGGGTTGTGAGTCCTGCCCCAAAGTAGGTGTTTTCGTTAGCTTCCTTATACTTATTCCATTCATTAAAGGCCACAAAAATACAAAAGGGATCTGTTGGTTTATTGCAAGCCATGTGCTACCAAATATCATATTGCAGACCTCAACACCCTCAGCATCCCAAGTACAGTCTGTGCATACAGGATTGTTCTGTGAAAACTCCTTGGGAAAATGCATGTAGGCAGCAAATGTGTACTGACTGTACCATCTTATTTTAATCTGTGCTTTGATCAAGACCATTCACTGACTTCTTTTGTGGCTGCACACAAATATTATAAAAGCCCCAAGTCTGTGAGACAAAAGCAACTGTAATGACTTTTTTAGGAGGAGAAAGCAGGGTAAGTAAGGGAAAGGGAATTTCACCTGTCAGCAAGTCAGTGTCCTCTATAGCTGATGCCTTTAGCTATTTGAAAGCAAGCAAGAGTATAAAATCTTTAAGGTTTGTTCCAGAAATGCTCAGCAAGGAATCTAAACACTGCAGTGCCCGATTCTGGCAGGGAAGAGCTGAGCATCCCTTGTAAAGTAGGGGCAGAAGGTCCTAAAGATCTTGTAAAGAGACATCCAGCTCCCAGCAGATATTAGGGCTCAATTAATTCACTGTAGCCTGTCGGAGCCTTGCAAGTAAACTCTGGATCAGGTCCCAAAGGCAAGATCAAACACCCATAAGGATAAAAAACCTGTCTCAAATAGAGTTTAACTTTCTAAGTCCAGCCAATTCATTATAACAACATGCAAATTGGGAAGCCACACTCCCCAGTGTTTTTCCCTCATTAAATATAGCTGAGAAATTAGATACTTCTGATTGCAAAGGCAGAGCAGGGTGTGCAGGTAGCACCATCCTCTTTGGGCTTTGCTGGAGTGGCCCTCTTTGGCAGTGTGTGCCCCACATGTGCTGGGGCAGCTGGGCTCAAGCCCTGAGCAGGGCAGGGGTGGCTGCAGCCCCAGTGCCAGAGTGGGGGCCCTGACCAGCAGGAGATATGGGAAAACTTTAGTGGCGGTGGGAGGGAGGAAAGGGACAGGTCACTCTGTAATCTACCTGCCTGACATGACAGAGGAAGATTTTTGTTTCTAGTTTGTTTCTAGTATTTTTGCATTTTAAGGGAAACAGTGACTGGAGGTGAATCAGCAAAATGTCAGAGTTCTCCTGTCTCCTGGCATATGCCTTTGCTTCCATGCAGATATGTTCATGGCTAAATCTTTTGCATTTGTTAGAACCAAAATCTGTAGCCTATGTCTGTCTCATTTGTAGTCAAGTCTTCAGCCTCAGAGGCTTAAGTGGGGACTTCACAATGTTTAAGCACCCTGCCAAGTAACTGCCTGTAATTTTTAGTAACATAAGAGAGGAAGAAACCAGGATGTTAGCAGAAGTTTAGAATAAATAATGCTGTAACTATCTTACTCTTTTGATGAATGAGCATAATTTTGAATACTGAATATATGGATGACTGCATCTAATCACAATGAGACAAAATGAAATAATGTGGTGTACAAATATCTATGCATAGGACAAGTATGTTCTGGCATTTTCAATAGCCCCATGTTCTGCACAAGTGAAAGCAGTGTGCATGCATGAATGTACACTAATTCACCAGAAACCTGCCAAAGACATCTTATCTCAAATTAAGTAAAAGGGGAGAAGAAAACAATAGGCACAAGTTAAAATATAGGAAGTTCCATTTCAACATGATAAATAATATTGTTTTTCTGTGATGGTGATCAAACACTGGCACAGGTTGCCCATGGAGATTGTGGATGTCCCTCCTTGGAGGCACTCAAAACCCAATTTAACATGGCCCTGAGAAGCCTACTTTGACTGACCCTGATCAGAACAGAGGGCTTGAAATAGATGATATCCAGAGATGTTTTCCAACCTCAGTGACACTGGTTCTGTGGCCTGTAACAAGATGAGCCTCTCTGACAGTGCTTGATGCTTGTTTCCCTAGTAACTTGCCATCTCCAAAATGTCACTTGGTCTCTTCAGAGAAGCGAATCTCAGAAATGTTACCCAAAAAATTAAATAATTCTTTATTTTCCCTTTACATAATTCTGACTTTTTCCCTTGTAAGCACTTCAAGATCTTCTCTAGTCATTGAATAGACTAATTTGTGTTCTTCTTTTTTTTGTATGCTGTGTTCTTCTTTTTTTGTATGCTTTTCTGCAAGCTATTTTATGCAAGCTATTTTTTCATTACTGCTTCTCTTCTGCCCACAGTTTTTCACAAATGTTCACTTCCATTCTGTATCAGCTTGGAACAATTGGTAGGACCAGACTGGATAATATTGTTTACAAATGAGCCACTTACCATAATAAAAAAATTATTCTGTTGTCATTGTCTAATCCCCTTAAAATGATGAATTTTAGGAGATATGATTGCATGAAATAAATATCCCATTTCTTCAGATAAGTCAATTTGATCTGAAGCTCCCAAACATTCTCTTTCTCCCTCTTTTTATCTACAAATCTTCTCAATTCATATGACTACTCAAATTATCTTCAATGTTTATTGAAGATAATTTTTAAGAGGCTAGGAACTTTACAAATAGTTGCCTGCATATTTTTGCATATGCAGTTATTGCACCTCCTTAATATAAAGTAGACTGTAAGGATTTTAATCCACATTATAGGCTTATAGCTATATTTTTACACTCAGATTTGAAGACTTTCTTATATTTCCTCTACTTTTTTTTCCCCTGTTCTTTGCTTTTCTTTTTAATAAAACTCTTAATTATCATTATAAATGAGTGGTGACTCAGAAAACACAGAAAGGTGAAAGATTTATTTTTTTCTAGATTTTAGAAAAGCAGGTTAACAATATGTAGAGTTCAAAGGCATCTGAAGAGGCAATTCACAAAGGCTGATAGTGTCCTCAGCCAAGTGTCATTTCTCACCTACCCCCAGCTCTGAACAGCTCAGAGATACTGCACAATAAGCATTGAGAGAATTTACTTACAGCTCAAATACTCACTCCTACATAAACTGGTTTTCTTTGGCAGCTGTCAACAAAGCAACTATTTTCAATTACAGGCTTTTTTATTACATTTTAAATTAGGTAATTAATTGATTATAAAATAGGTGTCCTCCCTTTACTGAAATGTTGAACAGCTATTGTTGCCTAAGGGCTGTCATCTACAGCATTCCTTCATATTCCTGTCGCTGAACTTTTTAAAGAAATCTGAGTGAGGCATGTAGCCATTTCTATTGACTGTAATTAAATTCTTCATTTGCTTGCTTATGTGACCTTGAAAACTAAAAGGACAGTCCTTATGACTGTCAAAGTTTAGGTTCTAGAGCTGATGAACCTTCATGTCCTATGCGTTAGGAAAGGTGTAAGATCACTCTAATATATCCAATGGTTTCCCTTCATCCATGCCCCCTCCTGCCCAGCTGTAACTCAATGTCTACTGTTTCCACCTCTGACTGAAGCATAGGCATGTTTTTGAGATGAGAACTGGTCCCTCTAACTCCTTAACAAAGTTTTAGGTCATAACTTGAGCTGACTACCTGTATAATCTTGAATTTCACCCTATGTGTTGCTGCATTAGTCTAAGCTGCTGCTCTTTTTCAAGTTTCAAGCTGCAGTCTCTGTCTTATTTAGTTGCAATACTCTAGGAGTGGCTGTAAGTCCTTTCTCATGTAGAGCATAAATAAATACAGTACTGCTTGTCACTGCATCTTCACACAGAGCAAATCTGTCAGCTGTTCTTAGACTAAATTACGCTTTGACTCTAAATTAGTTGGACAGATGTATGATGGTGAAAAAAAGACAATTTCAGAAGCGTGTCTTCCTCTTTGGTACTAGAGGAATGGCAATGTATATATTAATAACTTCAAATTGCTTTGCAAGCCAGGTGTATCAAAAGCAGCTGAAGTGAACTGCATGGAAACACTGATGTGAGTAAGAGCAGTATAGGACCTGATGTCTTTAGAGTATCCTCTTTGTAGAGGAGAATGTTCTTTTAAATGTTGAAGTAATTGCTCTGATCTCAGCCTGCATTTGAGAAAGGGTTGTTTGAAAAGAGAGCCACTGCAATTTATAACCAGAATTAGCTAATTTTACAAGTCTTCTTTTAAAAATCCAATACAAAGTTTTGAAAGGAATCTGTTTTCCTGCTGAGCAACGCTTTATCACTTGGGATCCTGGAGACAGCTGTTAAGTTGTACTCTGCCATGGTGGTAGCCTTGGTTTCTTGGAGTATTAGTGGGTTACAACTGTTTTTGCCGTTAGCTGAGAATAAACATCAGAACTTTGCTAAGCTGCCTGCTACTGAAATGGGTGACACAGCTGTAAACAGTCTGTTGCATCAGGTTGCTGAATTGTGAGCTTCAGACCCAAACATACCGTCTAGTTCTATTTGGTTGGTTGCTTGCTTGCTACCTGAAGCTTTTACTGACATTGATAATGTCAGAGGGTTAAATCACAGGCAAATTTTGGTGATTTCCATCAGGGAAAATGCACTTCACCTTCAGAAAGGGCAGCGTGATCAACAGCTTGTTTCAACAGAAAAGCTGTAAATGAATTCTATTGAGGTTTGTTGCTGAGGCTAGCTCTGGAAATGTGTTTTGTCCTATTGCAAAATTTACCTGTACAAATGGATATTACTTTAAAATGTGCCAACTTCCATTCATTTTGTATCTTTAAATGAAGGACGTACTTACCTCTGAGACATGCTTACCACTAGTGATCCTGTTCTTGCACATTTAAACAGCTCACATGTTGATGAAGAATCTTGCTTATTTTTCTGCATTTCCTCAAATTACCCTCTTCATTTTTATTTTCATGTCCTGGTGCTATTGTGCAAGTAGATAGGATATATAGGCAGAGAATGCTGAAGATTATAATATTACAGTTGTTCTTACTTACTGTTCTAGAAATTGCACCCACAAGGGTAATGCAATAAGCCTGAGGAATATGTTCAGAAACTCCTATTAGGGCGATTATAACAACCATGCATAAATTCGTTTGACAGCATTCGATAGGACCAGTGAAAACAAGAGAGGTTTGATTTTTCCCAACGTGAACCTACAAGGTGATGCTGATATTGGTGAGCAGGCATGCATAAGTTTTCTGTTCAAGGTGTGTTGTATAAGGCAAAGTTTTTACTTCTATGGGTAGACTGGTCATAGACAGTATTTACATATGCATATATATAGCCTTTGAAATGTCAGTTACCACCAAGATTTAAATGTAGCCCTTAGCAGAACCAATTACTCTTAGTTCAACAGAATGATATGAAAGAACACTAAATGTCCCTCCATGAATTCTTTTTTCCTCTTTATATGTAATAATTTTTAATATTTAGTATGATTCTTTTTGAAAATGCTATACTTCAAGTAAGATACAGATTTTTGTGTTTCTCATTTTGGTAAGGATATTGATTAAAGTTTAAAAAAATTCTTCTCCAAATGGATCAATATTTTAATCTATTAATATTTCATATTTCTTTTGACTTTGATAATTCCTTTGCAGAAAGATGTAGTCTCTGGAACAATATGTATGCACGTATATGCATTATAATATATGCATGATAGATTTTTGACTGCATGAGCACCCATCCTGGAAAAAGCCCGATTAGTAGCCAAAAGCATGAAGCCTCTTTCTTTTCAGAGACTATAAATGATAATAAAAATATAAAATCTCAAATAATATATATATAATCTGTAGCTTGGATACAGGAAGTTAATAAAATAGTTAACTGAAACTCAAAGTCTGTTGTTACAGTATATAGTAAGTAGCTTAGGAGGGAAAATGGACAATAAAGGAGGTGTACACAGCCTGGAACTTCCAGACGGTAATGTCAGCTCTAGCATTGGCTCTGCCTTTAAAGTAGCCGGCTGGGATTGAAAAAATGGTCTAGAAAAACGGAAATCATATAGAATGAAGTTTATATATACAAAACCCAACAATACAATCATTCAAATGAATACTGTTGAATTCTGAAGTTCTAATTTACTTAATACCCTTGGAGGAAAGGTATATAGAAGTGTGATGTCTTTATTATTTAGCAGCCTTAAGATATTTGGGCTGTCAGTCATTGAATCAATTGAGCTCACACCAAGCATTACCAAAAATCATTACCATCTACTGACTTTCCAATGAAATGGTCTTTGTGTTATTTGTGAGACTCAATCTCTGAAACATTGTAGCCATGCTTTTCAAACTTGAAATTGCAAGTCATTCCAGCTAAAAGGTCAGAGCTTTTTCTGATCGAATTGTGCATAGATATTTGCTTGACAAGGCAAAATAAAATCATGTTATCCAAAGAAAATATTACAACCTGGGTTTTTTTCCACTAATCTCTTTTGAAGTGGAAAATTTTGCATTTAAAGGCTGCTGAGTTCTGTCCTTTTGACTCCCTCTTCATTCTTTTGAAATGCAATTACTGTTCAATGAAATGTTATTGTGCTATCCTATTTTTACAGCTGCTCTCTGATGTACTGTACAGGGCTGTAGTTAAATAATGCTGCTAAATTTTCTTCCTATATCAATTTATCAACGTTTTATAATGAAGTCAAATGCACGAATCATAGTAATTTTTGTGTGTTGTTTTGCAAACACAGGACAATATCTGCAAAGACACATCACCAGGCAAATAACTTCAATATATTTGAAGGGATGGTCTGCCATGGAGTTCCAGTTGTGACAGTTTCAAGAGGCAAAGTGGTTTATGAAGGTGGAGTTTTCAATGTCACAGCAGGAGAAGGCAAATATGTCTCCCGTCCACCATTCCCTCCATATGTCTACAAACGAGTCAGACAGCGGGAACAGGTTAATTAAACTAATAAATCTCTGAAATGCCTTGTACAACATGAGGATAACTAGCTCTTGAGAAAAGAAGTTTGGGGATTCAATGGTAATTTTCCTTACTAATCAAAATATGCCAAGGTGGGAGGAAAGGAAACGAAGGACTCAAATTTTATTGGTCTTTATATTACAGAAAAATATTGTAGACTAGTTCCTGCTCTTACATTAGTCTGTCCAGCTTGTGAACTAAGCCTCAGTACTTTTAAAAATAAACATGTCCTACTTGCAATCAAAATGGACAAAGCTTTGCTTCTGGGTAATCTGCTACATTTCATCACTGATTTCACTGAAAATCAGAGAGCCCAAATTTCATATGGAGGAAGAAATATTGCACCACAGAAGAAATAAAAAATTTTCTAATTCTTTCATGGATCAGATATTTTGATATTAACCCTGCAGACCACTGAACATTTTGCTGTGTTCCAGCAAGAATGTGTTAAAACAGAACATCTGCAAAGGGCACTGCTGGGCCAAGCAAGTAGCTCTATTTAGGCTTTTGTTTTCTTCTATTTTTTAAAGAGAAATGTTTCAAATACATAAAGATTGGATTTTCAGTGCCTATTTACTGTGCAAGCATCCATGAAACTTTTGCATCCTTAATGTACTGTGAATAGTAAAGCACACTGAACAAGTACATTTTAAAATCACCACCCGAATCAGTGGGATTCATTGCAGGATCTAAAAGCTGAATCCATGTGAAATAAGGCCCAGTGAAATGCCTCCAAAATAATTTTGTATATTTCCTTTTTCTGTTGTCTTGATGGACTGAGAAGGGCATGTGAAAGTGGCTGCAGGATGCTTTCCTCCAAAGAACACAATTTCACAGCATGAGTATGCATGTTCATACATACAATACAGTATCAAAAGTAAACTAAACTGAAATTTATAAGAAATTTGATAATTACACAATTCTGAAGGACTTCCATGAATGTAGTGGTTACAATTTCCCATCAAAGCTAGAGAGAATTTTCCCTTAACCCAAATATCAATTGCAGCATGTCTCCAGAAGTGATTTTTCAACCAGCTCAGCCTCCTGCAGCCAGCAACTGGAATAGTGAGTGATAGATACCTACACAAGGCAGAATTTGCTTTGTTTCATAGATATTTATTTACCTCTCTTACTTGATGTATTAAAAACATCACTGGAAAATGTGAATACTCTAACAAATAGAAGAATCCATAAAATGAGGTGGCACATGTTTCTTAAAAAATGGATTTAGAATTGGATTGCTACAGTGTTGAGCAGATTTAGTCATCATCTCCTGATGAAAGCTGAGAACTGAACAGTTTGATCCCAGTGCAAGAGATCTTTTCCAGAGAGAAGTTAGATGAAAGTATTGGGATGCATTTCATAGAAAGAGATTATCATAGGACTTCTATTTCAATTTTGTCCAATTAGCAATTGCAAGAGAAGACAAAATAGTGAAAGATTTAAAGTATTTTTTTGCAGGTATGTCAGCCTGTTCCTGTCAAGAGGGCACCATATACAGGCACAGTCTCAGGAACACCTGTCACACGAAAACAACAGGCTCATCCCCCAGTTTTGGCTGTTGCAGGTAACCATCTCTTTTTCTTAGTAAAGACTACTTATTGCTTCTCTGAAACTTCAAGAAAACAAAAGGGTAGCAGGCTGTTTATCTGGTGAAAGGCTTGTCTGAAATAAGCCCTCTCAGAAGCTGAGTTGTCTTGGTATCTGTAAATTCAACAAGAAGGTCTGGCATCCCAGGCATGGAAAACCTCATTTTGATTGGAACCTTATTTAAAAAGTTCAGCTGAAAGAAACTGATGAAGTTTAGCTGTTAGACTGAGACATGGGTATGAAGGCCCATACAAAACCTAGGTTTGGTTAGCAACAAGAGTACAAAATGAAGCATGACTGTTTGACTTGCAAATTTACAAACAGCTTGATGTGAAAAATTAAATTTGTTATTGTCCTGTGTTACAGACAATAACCCCCCAACAAATGTGCTGTTTGGGTTAAGCTGACAGATTTGTTTTGCAAAACCAAAAGCTGTCTTCACAGAAAGAGAAGGCTCCAGGGAGACCTTAGAGCAGCCTTTCAGTACCTAAAGGAAGCCTATAAGAGAGCTGGAGTGGGATTTTTTTTACAAGGACATGGAGTAGTTGGACAAGGTAGAATGGCATTGCACTGAAAGAGAGAGTAGGTTTAGATTAGATATTAGAAAAAAATCTTTACTGGGAAGTTGGTAAGGAACTGGAACTGGTTATCCAGAAAATTTGTGGATGCCCCATCTGTGGAAGTGTTCAAGGCCAAGCTGGATGGGGATCTGAGCAACCTGGTTTAATGGAAAACATCCCTGCCCATGGCAGAGGGGCTGGAACTAGATGATCTTTAAGCTTCCTTCCAACCTACACCATTCTGTGATTCCACAAATAAAGGTGCTGCAGGCAGTGCCAGCAGTGTTTGAATGAGTGTGAGCTCATCACTGCTAACAGGAGCAACACCCAGCATCTCCCTTTCCCTCCTCTGCAGTGTTCACAGTGTGTAACTTGGTTATTGACAGTCCTTGTATATGCCCTGGTGCTTGGCAGATCTTTCTGTGAGCAGAAATCGATTAGCTTTGTTTCCTGGGTTAGTTTTCTGTTGCCTTGGTGAGTTGAAGTGTCTCTTAGAAGAACCAAACAAAGACCTGGGCAGTGCAGCATATGAGTGGGGTGAGGCACTGGGAACAAGGACTAGTGACAGCACCACACTCTCCAACTGTTCAACAAGCAGAGGAAATGCTTCAGGAAAAGGTGAAAACCAGGCAAGTCCTTCAGCAAGCACAGTCGAGCCATGCTGCTGCTCTGTGCCAGCTGCAGCTGAAATGTTGTCAGCTACAGCAGGGGAGTTGATTAGTATGGGCAGGGGGAACAGTGAGTGGCAGGAAACATGCCAAAATCCAAGCTGAAGTTTTGGGTGCATATGTGTATCAACAATGAGATCAGCTAGTTTGAGAAATGATTTCCCAAGAGGTGAACAGAAAGCCCCAGTTTGTACCTCAGATAAAATGAGTCTGCTCTTAGTGCTAATTAATATGGGACAGAAACAGACCTGCTATGGTAGGAGGGTTTTTTCCACATTTCATGATATCATTCTTTTAAGCTACCTTACAGTGAACCTCATCCAGGGCAGCAGTAGCAGCAACAGAATGCAGTATCCTATTTGTTTTTCTCTGTCCTAGGGGAAAAGCTTTTCTAATAGAGAGGACTAAAGGCTAAAGCTTCAGTAGAGTGAGGGAGCAATAATCATTCTTTCTAGCTCCTAGCACTCCTTCTCCATTATTACCTCTGAGTGACAAATTGCAAAGAAGAGATTTTCTTTTGAAAGATGATATTGTATTGTCTTTTTCTTCTCTGTAGATAAAAGCAAATGAAAATGACCTTGCTGCCCCCATCAGCAGTTCCTTCTGGGTCCAGCAATCAATCCACAATCAACTTCTCAAGAGCCAACATGAAACAATAGTAACCAACAAGCATTATACTTGATTTCCTACATAAAATTGTCATTGAAATTTATCTTTGAAAATACTTTTGCTTTAAGAATTGGAAAATTCTTTTTAGAAAATGGAGTAATAATTTAAAAACCTTACAATTATAATGTGGCAACAGTGCTGTGCATTCTTAAAATCTTGTAAGTTTTGGGGTGGTATTTCTTAATGTTTATCTTTAGAAGGTATCAGCTATCCAATAAAGTAAAAGCAATGAACACTGGTGTTTAAGAATGGTTTTTAAACTCCTGCTCCGTTGGGTCCCAAGACATGAACCCTAATCCATTAATTTTATATGTTAGGAAGATCTCTGTTGTGCTTGGCAATGCAGAGAATTCTGAGAGCAGATGCTGAATTTTATTTTTTTAATTTTCTCTATCTGGAAGGGGTCAGTACAGAAAAATGCTGATTCAGAACACTCACTATTTTGGAGCTGCTGCCCCATCTCCATGTCACTATTTTTAAAGAACTTTATATATTTTGCCCCTGCCAACTGCACCACCAAGCTTTTATTGGTGGGTTCAGGTATTTCCCTTGTTGAGAAACAAGAGAAAATGGCAAACCTATACCAACCATACTTGTGAACTCACCTACAGTAATAGTTCGTGTTCTGGCTTTATGGAGAGACACACTTATCCCCTGAAGGCTTATGAACTGAGATCACCAGAGCAAAACCATGATGCGTTAGTATCAAAAAAACCTTTTAACTGAAAATTAGGTTTTTCCCAGTGTAACTAATACTTTTTTTTTTGGTAGGATAGGATTCCTAATTTAAAAAAAGTATCTCTTTTCCTCAATTTATCTAATTCCCATTTTCAGAGGTTGTAGTACTTTCAGAAGCACTATTCTGCTACCATGTCTAGACAAATTTTGATTTGGAGAACTGGAATGTTGTTTAAAGTTGCACTTTCATATGCAATAGCTGTCCATTTTAAGCAGCCGCCACTGGGAAAAATTTGAGAGTGTCATGGTTTAATCCCAGCTGGCAGCAAAGTACCACACAGACATTTGCTTGATTTCCTCCCTCCCCAGTTAGGTGGGGAAGAGGATCAGAAGGGTAAAAGTTAGAAAACTCTTAGGTTGGGATAAAGACAGTTTAACTGGTAAAGCAAAAGCCACGCCTACAAGCAAAGCAAAACAAGAATTTCACTCCCCATTGTCAGGCAGGAGCTCAGGCATCCCCAGGAAAGCACTCTGAATGTTCCCCCTGCTTCCTCCCCAGTTTTACATGCTGAGCATGAGCATATGGTCTGGAGTATTCCTGGGGTCAGTTGAGGTCAGCTCTCCTGGCTGTGTCCCATCCCATCTCCTTGTGCATGCCCAGCCCTCCTGCTGATGGGGTGGGTGAGAAACAGAAAAGGCCTTGATGCTGTGTGAGCATTGCTCATTGATAATGAAAATATCCTTGAATTACCAATTCTGCTTCCAGCACAAATCCAAAACATAACCCCACACAAGCCACTGTGAAGAAAATTAACTCTACCCCAGCCAAAAACACCGCAGAGAGAAATGAGGCCAACACAAAATCACCTGTACAGTGAGTTGGCTGTCCTATGTGTAGAAACAACGTAACCTGTACTGTGCACCCACAGGCCAAACAGGCACAGAAAGTGCTGCTTATTTTAAGACACATCAAACGCATTAAGTACACATTAAACATATGATAATTAATATTATTTTTGACAGTGGAAAGCAGACTTGCAGTTTCTGCTATATTCATAGGCATACAGTGATGTATGAGCTTTTATAAAAAATAAACTCCTATTAGGTCAGTAGTTCTTGTGTCTCTAAACAGAAAAAGAGGGTTTTCCTTGTAGGATGATGGAGGATAGTCATGGGTATGGTCGAGAAGGTCTAGCAGCATTTCTCAGGTTTATCTTTGGGGTGGCAGAACATCAGAACCAACCAACAATCCAGCACTATTACAAGGAAACAGAGTTCACTGCTCAGTACAGACTTCTGCACTGTCATGCTCTGCATCTCAGTTTGTTGTCCAGTCTCCATTTACAATCAACAGAGAAAGAGATACTTCTGCAACTTTTTTTTGTCTCTGCATCAAGATCTTACATAGGTTAGATAAATTGGTCTGGAGCTGTTCTTTGGGATGAGGGGGGCAGTTTTCTTGCAATACTGGTTTGTATCCATTGATTATCTCCAAAGTCTGTGTGGCTATGGTGCAGACTTCTACTCTGCAGCTGCCTTCCACTCAGCCCATCTTTACCTCTCAGAACTGGAACTTTCCTGTATGAAGGATGCCTGTCTTTTCTTATGTTTTCACTCATCAACAGTGCAGGTCAACCACGAATCCATTCTTCCTAATTAATCTTTTGCTACATTGGAAGAAGAGCAGAAATTTGATAAGAGTAATCTCCAAACTATGAACATGTATTGTCTATGGAAAAATGTATAATTCCCTATGTTTGTACTTACTGCTCTGTATCATGTACTATTCTTCCTATAGGGCTATACTATTTTTTGTTTAAGAAATACCTACTTTTGAATTCCAGTGAGTCTTAACTATTGTGCAGATGAAAGAAATTACCTGCATATTGTGAACTGAGATTTACACCAAATCATCTGCTGTATTTTTTCATCCTTGGGTACAATAAGCTATTGAGCCTGTCAAATCTGTTATATTTATGAATATTTGTTTTGCCATGACATGTGCTGGCCCTAGTACCTGAATCCTGCCTCAAGCCACAAGGTTCCAAGCAATAGCCCTTGAGGAGCTGTGTGACATCAAAAGAATTTCAACTGTGCTGTTCAGGCACTCCTAATAATGTTGAAACTGTCAGATTGTAAATCTCTGTCATACTTGTTCTTTTTCCCCTTACATGGGCTAGGCTATGATGGTGGGATCTTCATAGGGATGTAATTTTGGGGCTGCCCAGGTCTCCATTCTGAAACACCAGTAAGGAGTGATAGCAGAGCCAAAAACAGAAGCATGGGATTTTTTTAGTGGGTGTATAGTTTGGGATTCAATGGGATTACAGTTATTTCAGCACAGGTCCTGAACTGGAGCACTGGAAGAAGCACTGACTGGTCTCTCAGTTGTATCTCAGTCTCTAGACCCTGACAAGACTTCTGAATTCATTCTACAATACATCCTTGAGCTATCACTTGCTCATTACATTCTCAAGTTGCTGCTTTGTCTGTTCTGTAAATGTCATGCTAAGACAACAGATGCCACACACCAGGTTGGAAAGGTGGTTTAGAGATGACTTCTGCAGCCCACACAGTTGTCCTGAGCCTTTCATGGGAAAGCAAGACAATAATTGCTTTCCAGATGTTTGAATCCTGTCTCATTTAGCCATAATCCTCAGGTTTCTCCACCACCTACTGAGAAAAAGGTTTCCTTGCTTTGACTCTTCCTTCAGTCTGTTGATCACTCTGATTGCTTTGAGAGGGGATACTGCTGCATTAAACCCCTTTTTCTCTGGAGCAGTGTCTGTGCAGAAGAGCCAAGGAACTGTTTTGTCAAGGCTAAAACACTGAACATCCTTTTGTTGCTTAGCACTTCTTGGAATGCTACTGGTTTCCATCTCTTTTATTGTATGGAAAAGTCACAGGTCCTCAGCCAGGTAATAATTAGCATTGACTCCATGAATCCAGAAAGCTGATCAATTATTCTATTCTATTCTATTCTATTCTATTCTACTCTACTCTACTCTACTCTACTCTATTCTATTCTACTAATTAAGAAACTCATCCCCCTACAGACGGTCCAATACAGCTTTTACCTAGTTGGTCAATCAATCCAAACTGTGTCCAATTAAGAAATCACCCTTTGGTAAACAAATCTCCATAACACATTTCACATGTGCACAACAACAGGTGCAGCAAGTGGAGATAAGACTTGTTTATCATTATCATTCTTTTTTCTGATTTTCTCACAGCCTTCTCCTGGAAAATGCCTGGGGAAGTCATGCCTGCTTCTCTCTATGGAGAGAGCTGCAGCTACAAAGCTTGAAGATTCAAACACTTTGTTAAAGTAAGGAAAATATTCTGTTAACCATATTTTCATCTCTCTCCCTACCCAGACAGAAATTTGGGATCTTTAGTATTCCATTCTCCCTGGTGATGTGGATTCCAGAGGCAGGAGCAGAAAAGCAATTTGGAAGATCAGATCCCTGATTGCACAATAGTGCTTTCATCACCATCATTTGCCAGAGAAAGCCTCATATGGACGGTCTGTGCTTATTGCTGGCACTGAGCTCACCACCTGTGAAACCCACGGCTGTGGTGCAAACACCCACGCCTGCAGCACTTCTCTCTTCAGCTGAAGCATCACGGGGGGATCTCTGCAGAGCAGCAGCAGTCCTGGGCCCTGTGGCTGCACTGGGCCACTGGAGGGCAGGGCAGGTACGAGGTTTCAGCCGAGAAAGGCGGAGGAAGGAAGGTACTGCCATGCACAGCAGCACCCGTGAAGCGTGCTCACGGCTGGAAACCCGTGCCCCTAAAGCCGACAGAAACATCCCTGTTTCCAGGCTTTATTTTATCAGCAGCAGAGAGTGATCCTTTGATCCTTACTCTCCACTTTTGCGAGGTAAAACAGAATTAGAGGAAAAGCTTTGATTATCCACTTATTTTTTAACTGCATCTCTGGACTATTTAAACTGGGATGAAGGCAGCGAGTCAATGTGATAATATTGACAGAGCAGAGATCACGGTGACAGCAGTTGTAACCCAGCACCCTTTGCACACCCAGCTGCTCACATGAAATGCTGCAATGAAACCAGCACAGAGGAAAAGAAGCCTTTAGCTTGGCTTGGCTTGGCTTTAGAAGCCAGCCAGGTTTGGGGTATGGGATGCTGATAAGGAGAGGTCCATAAACATAGCTGCTGAAAGGAAATGTCCTTGTTTGACAGGAGGGTCAGGAGCACTAGCATGTCTCTCTGAATTACCTTCACAAGACAATCAGGTCAGCCTTTCATTAATTTTACAAACCAGATTTGATCCAATTGGAGGATTTTTTTACAGTAAATCAAACAGCTCCTCCACCAGTGAAGGATGTTTAAAAAGGAAGTTGAGTTCTGCTGTGAGCTGAGAGAAGGACAGGGATGACTGAGTCAAAAGCCAAATCCAGATTTCTCACACTTGTTCTTAGTGCTGAATGTGTTTCTGACAAGTCCTAGAGAATCATTTAGAGACAAAACCCAGTAACATGATATTAATAGACATTAAAATTTATATTACACCAACAAATGAATAAAAATGCTTCATTTCAACTGCACCTATAGTTCTCTTGTTCTCAGCAGAAAGAGAAGCATTGTATGCTTTTATGGATGAGAAAGAATGATCTGTTGGAGGTGAAGAAAACATACTAAAAGAGGAAAGAAGACTATGAAGGCAAGAAGAGGAACAGAAATAATTGTGGGTGGAACACTGTTTTTATATTGTAATTCATCGACTTTGTTTTTAAAGAAAAAGGAACAACTGAATCCTGTGGTTGAGGGTTATGGTTAGCAGAAAAGCCAAGGAAATAGCTGAACAACTTGCAGAGGAGACAGCTGAAGAAAAACAAACCCTAGACTTCCCCTGCTCATATGACATAAAGAAATGGAAGAAACTAAAAAGAAAGTAAGGTCTGGAGAGAAAGAGAAGTGTGTCTCTGTGTAATTTCAGGGGAGTGACAGACCTGCCTTTTCATCTGTACAGCTAAAGAAAGACACTGGGCAACTGAAGGAATAGGTCCAGTACTGTAGGTCAGGGTAAGAACTGTCCTGCTGCTGAGATAAAACTCAATACCTTTGAGGCATAGAAGGTAGATTTGATTTATTAAAAAATTATTTTTAAAAAAAGGTGCAGAATGTGCCATTTTCCCTGATAAACCAGGTTTAGGGAGATGGAGGGAGAGCAAAATTATCTCCTTTTTACCTGCCATTCGGGTCATGTTCAGCATACAGGTATGCATGTGTATGATCACAAACAAAGTATGCATTAGTCCACTCAAGTATGTGACTTTTCTCAGTGTAATTGTAACAATATTTTTCAGTTGGCACCCTTGACGCTGGCACAGCATATTCACAAATTAAAACAAGCTTTTGCTGTGCATATCTAGTATTTTTCCTAAAATGTGCTGTGTTAAAATCAATAATCACAACATGGCTGAGGCTGTTGGGCAGCTCTAGAGATATCTGCTCCAGCTTTGCTGCTCTGAGGTGCTCAGAGCAATGTCTAGTGGCTTTTAAGTATTCCCAAGGCTGGAGATTCCATAACCTCTCTGGGTCTCCCATTCCAGTGTTTGACCACCCTCACAGTAAAAAAGTTTTCTTGTGTTTCAGTGTTATACCAGTCAGCTTCCTGGCCTTTATGTTTGGAAGCAGCTACCAGGGGAAAATTTTCCATCACCTTCCCACAGATTGAGATGAGTCTGACAAATCTGTAGTTTCTCAGATTTTCCTTCTTGCCCTGCTTGAAAATGGGAGTGACATGTGCTTCGTTCCAGTTGTCAGTAATGCCTCCTGATCACCAAGACCTTTTACAAAAAATCACGATACCTTTCAGTGACATCAACCAGCACCATCAATAGCCATGGATACCTCTCTTCATGTCTCATAGTGTTTGAGTGCTCCTGTGTGTTTGAGTCCTCTCTAACTACAAGAGGTAAGTCCTCCTTGCTCCAGCCTTTCCTTCAAGTCTGAGAGGTCTATGGCTAAAGACAAGTCTTACCTGCAAAGACCAAGACAAAGAAATACCTTGGGCTTTTCCATGTCTTCTGTCACTGGTAGTGAGGTCAAGCATCTAGGTGAAATATTTACCAGAACTGAACATGTTTTACAGAATTACAGTTAGTTGCCCAAGAAGGATTGGTTTTTATCAGTTTGAAGGGCAAGCTAAGCAATGTTTAATTGTCCTGACAGGTAGTGGGGTGAGCATCCACATTCAACATTGGCTGAATTTCCTTAAGTAAATGAAAAATGCAGAAATGGCACTGTCCTGAGAGTGTACTATGGAATTCAAAATCCTAGCAGATTTAGGCATCTCTCCCAAAGATTCACCAGCATCTGAGTAATTTTGATGAACCATTCCCATGGGCTGCAAAGCTTTCCTGTGCTCCTCATAGAACAAGAGTGAAAAGGTATTCTGAGTGGCAGCACCATCAAACAGGACAGGCAAGAAACTCCAAACCAAAGTTTTCCTCCAGGTGATAAGTGCATGGTGTTCTGTGGTAGTGCTGTCAGTCAGATTTGCCCCCATATTGGGGCTTCGCACCAGCTCGTCCTTTGGGATTGAAAGGAGCACATCCAACTCCTGCCTGCAATTAGTGAGAACTCTGCCAAAAATATTTAGCTCTTATTGACCTGTAACTCTTCCCCTTTCATCTGCAATGATAACAAGAGTGTGATCCTCTTATCAATAGTACCTGGGTAGCTATTCTGTTTTGGGTCCAAATTTAGAGCAACCTTCTAAATGCGTCTCTCTCACCAGAATGCTTCTTGCTACTGGTGCTTGACAGTGGCACCTAAAATACAAGCTGACATTCTGCTGCTATTCAGGGCTGTCCCACTTTAGCAAAAAGGACATAGTCAGGCCTCTCAGAGACATTCAGCACAACCCTCAATAATGCATGGCTTTAATCCAGCACTGTTTCCCAGAGACAAATTGTTGTTACACCAGCAACCTGAACCACCTGCGTGCATGGAGAAGTGAGACTTTGGAAGGCCCAAAGAAGAGCAGTCTTTGTGTTTTTCAGTGTTTTAAGTGCAAAATAACTTCTGACACTTGCTACTGGAGAGTTTTAAGTCTTAATTCATTCAGATAACAGAGACATTGATCAATGGCTGTCCTGAAACCATGCATGTATTATAGAGGAAGAGAGCAGAATTTCCTATTATTCAGACTAAAAAAGGAAGTTGGCTGTGGCTGCAAATCAGAAATATACTGCCTGTTGGGTATATTTTTTAGCTCTACATTAAATCTCTAAAGCTACATAAGTCATTCCTACGTCTTTAGGTGTTTTGCGTTTGCTCTTGTATCATATGAAGGTCACATCAGCAATGTTGGTTGAATAGGTGAAGCACTTCACCTATTCACCTGAAGCAATTGGCTCAGTTTAATTGAATTGAAGTAATTGGTGCTTATGTAACATGATTAAGCCCATTATTGTCCCTTCTTCAAGCTTCCTCAGTCTGCAAGATCTGAAATGTTGTTCACCTCTACTTACATGCCTCCTCCTTTAATGACACCTTGTTTGCCTGCACAGCACCTGATTCCTCTCCATTCTAGCACTTGTGACCATTCTCACTTCTGCCTGTTACATGATTTCTCATGATTATCAAAGGCATTGAACAATCTGCACTAGTGATACAGTCTATGGATATGTGGAACTGGGGACTAAGACCAAGTAAGGAATTCTGGGAGGGAGACTAGATACGAGACAAGAAACTAGGGATGACAAAGATCCAGGCTGAAGGGCTTGAAGCTTGAGAAATGGATAAAAATGTCTAGAAACATCTAAGTCCCAGTTCTTGTCCATTCCAGAAGCAACGGATGCACAGCCTCTGCTGTGTCTTCTATCTTCAGTGTCTGGCAAACCTGAAGAAGACAAACCTGCTGATGTCACTACATCCTCTGTTAGCTCAATCCAAAGAGGTTTCTGGTGTAGACCTAAAAGGTCCAGACTATTTTATTGCTTTAGACAGAATTACAGATCATCCACGATTTTCTCAAGTACCAGATAATGCAAACCCCAAGCTGAAAAACAACTGTTAATGCAATCCAGAGTGATCTGTGGTGAACTGCACACTATCCACAATGGCATCTTTTCCAAAATACTGCTGCTCAGCCTTTGAGTGTGACATTTTTACATTTTACAATTGACATTCTATAGGAAAAATGATGCAAAAAACAGGTGGAGCTAAAGCATCTCAGCCATATCCAAAGATTCACTTGGTCTCTTTCACATCATCCTGTCATTCTGCTATACTCCTTTCTTTCTTCCTCACTGCCTCTCTTGCCTTGAGTATTGGAAACCAAAAGTTGACCTGAAAAAACAGAAATATGATCTGTATGATAGTATCACTGAGTTAAGATCACCCAGACACTGATACCCTGTATATTCAGTATTGAACGCTGTTAAAAAAATGAACTTAAACAAACTATATGTCTGCAGCTTTCTATCTGGACATGCCATAGGTATATGCATGTGTGCTAGTTGTTTCCATTAGTGTGTCTGTGTGTGTGTGCATGTGTATATGTATATGTGTACAGGATAAATGTTTTTGCAAGCAAAAGTTCTGTTTCCTAATAGTATATGCAGTCATACTGTGTTTTAAAATAGAAATATACCACCTTCCATATTGCTAAGCAATATCAGAATATCTTTCTCTACATTTAGGGCTGCTCTTACTGCCTAGCACTTGCTATCTAAATTCAGGAATACTCTAAGTGCTTTTCATATGTTCATGAAAAGTTTCTTCTCTGGAGGACTCTGAATCTGAGAAGTATTTTCTTACCAGTACATAGTCATTTGAGTATACCAATGTCATGTCTGAGGCATGTGTGCTGAAGTACAGAACAAAACTATTAGATGATCTAATCTTACCATTAGGCAATGTGTGTCTGGCTCCTGAGCATTGGGGAAAGTCTATTAGCACATAATTGAAGTTAACAAGTGTTTAAGTATTTCCTGCATCTGGCTACCACCCAGTTGGAGGATTTATTTTTTTCCCCAGAGCTCATGGCTTACCGTTCTTGCAAACATGTTCTTCCCAGTTTTCTCTTGTAGCTTTTTTCTTTTTTTGAGTAATTTTGCATGTAAATAATGTATCCGTTTCATCTCAGTATCAGGATAAAAGGAAGTTGACACGAGTATTTTAAGTTGGGTCAGGAGGCCAGAGAATAACCCAAAAATTATTAAGAAGAAGATGATGACTCCAAGCTGAATCCATGTTGTGGAGAGAGCAAGCTCGGGATGAGGGATGCAGTTTTGCTTAACCAAAGGGATCTTGAAAGAATCAGTCTTGCCAATATGCTCCTTCATAGAAATTATATAGCTTTTCTCATTCTTCTGCACAAGAAAAGTGGAAAAAAAGGTGTTGATTATAAGACAGATTCCCTCCTTTCTTAATATTTCTTCCACTGGACATTCAGATTTACAAAGGACTCTAAATCGTCTAGACCATCCAGTGTCTATATACAGTATGCTCAAAACAATATATATATTGGCTATTTATAAATGTTTTGGACTCTATTTACACAATTTCTCTTGGTGGACAATGTCCAGAACTTTGGATCGTTAAAAACTTACCTTCTCAGTGGCTCTGACAGGGAAATATTTAGCTAATGTTGTTATAATAGTTTAGTATTTTTCCACTCCTATGACTCTGCTTGGATGCCCTGTTGGGGGGTCCTTCGTTGAGAGTAAAACTGCAGAGCAGAGTGTCTGTCCCTTTGGTTTTGTCTCAGCACATGATCAGCAGTGCTTCCACACCATGGTTCCACAACAGCCAGAAATTAAACTCCAAATAAACCTCTCCCCTTCCAGTAAGATAGGGACAAAGGCAGAGACTATGGGTGGAGATAGCAAGTTACTGAAAGCAGCAAGCAATGGAATAAGACATGCACAGTAACAGCAGCAATATTATTAACAAAAGTACATAAAAAGAGAAGGTGGTTTACCTACAAAAGGTATTCACCATCTCGACTTAGTTCCACGTGGCCCTGGGACAAAGCCAGGATGATGGCTCTTCCTATGCCCGGCACCACGTGGCTGTCCCCAGACAAAGACAAGGTGGCAGTCACTCACCACAGCACTCTCTCTGTGCCTGAGCCTGAGACAGCAGAAAACAACAGCAGACAAACCCCTGAAAGTATGAAAGTATGATTGTCCTCGCCACACTGCGCCACCGCTTCGGACACTGGACTCAACTCTGTGCAGCAGTTTCCAGTACTGGTGCTACTGACTGCTCCTCCAGCTCCACCCAGCTCCACTCAGCTCCTTTCAGCTCCTTTCAGCTCAGCTCAGACTTGGCTGGGCTCAAGCTCACTTCTGCCACTCTGTTCCCCGCAGCTGCTTCTCAGCACCGTGTGCCTGAGTCAAGTCTTGGATGAACAGGAGGGCAATGGGCAGCAGAGGGGCAGGGCTGATCCTGACAACCTTCCCAATGGAGAGAGGGAGGCAAAAACGTCGCATGATCAGGGTGCTCACCTTTTTTTCCCCCTGAAACCACACCTGCAGTGATGTTGTGCGTGGTCTAGAACAGCAACCCAGCCATGCCCACATGGCACTAAGCTCTGTCCCCTCTCTGCAGCCACGCACTGGACCAGGCAGTGCTCTGACCAAAGGCTGTCACACAAATGAGGCTGCCTGACCTCCTCTTATAGCTGCCTCTGCTTAGCTGATGTCTTTCACTGCTTGTGGACTGAAAAGCTCAATAAGAAGGGTAAATTAGACTGTGCTGCTGGGACCATACTATCAGGCAACTTTCTGTTCTGTGAATTAGAACACTGTAGAGTCACTGAATAACCCAGCCTCTTTTCTGATCATGTCAAAGGAATAATAAAGTCTTCCTTGTGGCTTTTCTAATCACCCTACAGAGGCCAAGCACTTCTGTTAGATGTTCATTGGACAAATGAAGTTCCCAAAGCATGCTACCCATCTTCAGCCTGTTAGCCCTTCCTTGACATTATCCTGTTCCAAACTATCTCAGGCCATTTTATCCCTAAACTGAACTGATGTATAGGCAAGAAAAATCTTCATTAGGAACTCGGTATGAAACAGGAGTACTAGTGCATGAAGAATTTTACTGTTCATGCTAATTAATAAACATCTCAAGTGTCTGAGTCTGTCCTGCTCACCCAGCTTCCTGGACTCCCTGGCCTCAGCAGCCTTGAGGCATGATATTACAAATCTGTTGAGATTAAATTTTACATTTTAATGTACTTAGCTTTCCTTGGGGAACTAGAAACAATCTGATGATGGCATTAGTTTTCTGTTTTGAAAGAGTCAAGCAGCTTTCCACATGAGTGAATGATGCACACAAAGAGAGAAAATTCATAGCACAGGAGCCATGAATCAGCCAGGCATAGTGCTCAGGACTTCCGTCCACGGGTAGTGGGACTAAGCTCCTTTGCCCTGACTCAGGTCACACCCAAGGCAGCTCCTCATGATAAGAGGTTGCCTTCAAGGTACAAAGGATAGAAACACAGGCAAAACCACACACAAAAATACACAGCAAATAGTGAGTACACAGCAAAGCGCACAACAACAGGTTGATTAGGGTTGTGATCAATTGGCTCCTTATTATCTTCAGGAATGGACATCCTACAACCTATCTCAGAAACTTGTTCTATTGTTTGATCAACTGAAGAGTAAACAAAAAATGTATTTCCTTCACTTTGTCCTAATTTTCTCTTCTCCCTGAACAGTGCACGACTGAAAGGTCACAGAATCATAGAACAATTAATATTGGAAAAGACCTCCAAGATCATTGAGTCCAATATTTGACCAAACAACACCATTAAAACTTGGTGCTATTAGAACCATGCTCTAACCAGTTGTCCTTGGTTTGATCATGAGGTTGGTCTTGATGGCCTCCAGACTTATCTCCCAACCTAGCTAATCTATGGTTCTCTATGCTGCTGCTCCTGCTAGAGGAACCTGGAGATTTTGGCAACAAGTCATTATTTTGTGTGTATGCGCCCATCCATACAAGCAATGATGCATCCTCACAATACTCAGTAAAAGAAAGGTAGACATCTCTTACATCAGTGTCACAGTGACTTTTGACTATAAAAAGTAGTGCTTCCCAAATTTCAGTTCTGTGAGTTTCCAATTTCAAGCCTCTGGTTTTCTTCATATGTATAAATGGAGGAATGAAAATCCTTCTTCTTAAATTTACCATTCTCTAGAAATATGACAATGCTCTGGAAAGAGCTGTCTGGTTCCATCCAACCAATGTATGTTGAGGCAATGACCCTTTTTGAAATGAATGATATTCCAGGAAAGAATTGATGGCTCATTGCTATATGTTTGCTCTTGCAACTGCTGAAGATTTAGAGAAATTTTTCAGCAATAAACTAAGAAATATATGGTACTGATAAGTACTTACATTCTGAAAGAGACTGAGTTGAATGTCTAGATCCGGTACTTCTTGGAGATATTTGTTCACAGAAATAATTAACAAATAAAACAAAGAGTCTACTGCAGCAAACAGAAGCCAGATGCAAAGATGAATAATTATAGGGAGAAAATAACGCAGCATTTTTTTCCTGTCCTTTCTTGTGAAGAAGAAGGATGGGATCATCACATAATCTTTTCTCTCTTTTCTGTTAAGTGGCAGAAGACAGGGTCTTTGCTGTTGCTTTTGCTGCTCATCAAATGCAATGAACTGTTTTGTGATATAAGTATTCTTAAATTTGGTACTATGAGAACCCACAAATTTTTTGATAAAGAGGCCAGTTCCAAAAGAAACTAGAAAAACCCCAAATACAGGCAATATTTTCTGACCTATATAGGGCAGTATAGTCAACATAAAAGATATCTGGTTAGCAATTCTCTGAATTTCTTGCTCTGTGTCATTTAGCTCTTGTTTTAATGCATCATCTAAAATTGAATAAGATGATGTGAATTCGTGCTTTAGGACCACTATATCTTTAGGTAGCTCAGCAGGAAGCTTGGCCACCTCATAAATCCATTTTATTGCCTCAATATAATATTTTATCAAGGCAAATTGCTCCTGCTTTAAATGACAGGTTATACTGTCTGCCAGAACCTTTAGATTGTGAAAAATATTTTGAATATTGCTGGCCACAACAACACCCATGCCAGCAGTAATAAGAGCATCCCTGCCATTTTTCAGTCCACAAGAAAGGAGGAACAGAACACTGAAACAGCGCAGATGCTTGAAACAAAAGAGTATGATAGAAAACAAAATCCAGATGAATCCAGAAATCAGTAAGGGCCCCAAGGAATGGTGTGCCAAGGAGAAGTGCATGCTAAGGAAAAACAAAAAGCTGGAGAGGAAGCCAACTGCAGAGCAAACTGCAAAAAGCTGCATCTGATACTTCCAGCCAGGCTTCCTTTCAGATATAAAAATTTCCCATGCATTCTGAGCTATTGAGATGAATTTTTGCATTTTCTTCTGATTGTTGCTGACACTGCAATGGCTCAAACTAAAAGGAAAGGAAAAGAAAAACACTGTTATTTACAGGGTCACACTAATGACAATGATGTGCTTTTAACTGACTGTCTGATACTTCTTCACACTGCACAATCTGACATGAGGGTGAACCACCACACATGAGACCAAAATATTTGTCTCCAATATCACAGATATAAATACTGAAGAGGTGACTCTAAAAGCATTTTTATCTTTTGCCCTTTTATATTTTGCACACTGATTTCTCATTTGCTATGTAGAGACAATAGTTCACATGCACATGTGTATGTGTGGGTGGGTGTGAGTGCATGTATAAGAAAGAGACCAGCCTCCTGTAGCACCCACTGCTCCCCACAGATGCTAGCTTTGCCTTGTAAGCACCAAGAAGGGAAAGAGAGGAGCACAGAAACTTCCTATTGGTAGCCCCATGAAGGGGAGCATGGCTCAATCTGCGGGGAGCAGCCAGAGCAGCTGCCAGGGAGGAAGGAGCTGGCAAAGCAGCATGTGCACACTGCCTGGGGATGGGGAATGAAGCACAGCTTCTTCAGGTGGAGGTAGGTTAATACAGAGCAAAGGAATTGTGCCTCAGAGGCACCATTCCTTCTTTGGGTCTCCCCTGGAGTAGCACACCTACAAATTTGTCCATATCCAACAAGCTGTCCATGAGCCAGCAGGGTGCCTCATGGCCAAGAAGGCCAATCCTGGAGTGCATTAAGAAGAACATTCACAGCAGGCTGAGGGAGGTGATCCTGCCCCTCTGCTCTGCCCTGGCGAGGCACATCTGGAGTGCTGTGTCCAGTTCTGGGCTCCTCAGTACAAGAGAGACTTGGAGCTCCTGAAACAGGCTCAGTGAAGGGCTATAAACATGATGAGGGAACTGGAGCATCTCTCTCAGGAGGACAGGCTGAGGGAGCTGAGCCCGTTCAGCCTTCAGAAGAGATCATTGAGAGGGGAATCTCATTAATGTATATGAGGAGCTGAAGGGAATGTCTCAAGGCTCTTCTCAGTGATGCCAAGCAACAGGACAAGAGCCAATGGGCAGAAACTGATGCACAGAAAGTTCCACCAGAACTTGAGGAAAAACTTCTTTACTCTTGTAAGATCCCCAAAACCCTTGTTCAACATGGCTCTTAGAAGGGCTTACAGTTGTTCATGTAAGCTCTGAGTTAGATGCACAGGACAAATATGGACACGATATTCTCAAGAGGTCAAAACAACTAAAAAGCTTTGCTGGCGACTTAGAAAATCAGAGAACTTTGACAAAATATTTAGTGCAACATTCAATCAATATAAAACACTTCTCAAAGCATTAACTTAGGAAACTGATGTTAAGTTACACAAAAATTCTGAGAAGAAAGAATTAGAACAGAAAGAAAATACACAGATACATAGAAGAGGAGCCACAAAACTCCCACTCCTGGATTCCAGTGGTGTGCAGCTGATAGAAATTCCAAGAGGCTGTAGAGTCAAGACATGCTTGCCTCATGTTGCCCTTTAAACACCCCTTGGCCCTTCCCCCAGGGGGGACTCCCAGTCATTTGGTCACTCAGGAGGTGAGTAAGGGGCTCCAGGGGCGGCATGTGCAGCTTTGCCTCCAGTGTGCCAGGGACTGGAGCCACTGCCAGGCTGTGATACAGGCTCTGGGGTTGGGGCTGTAGGGCTGGGCACTTCCTCATCAGGGCAAGGCTCCACCTGCCCCTTCCCCCACACACATGCACCCCAAAACATCTGGAGACATCAATCATTCCAGCCTCTCATAACTGTGAGTGTGACCAGGCACTGGGAAAGGCTCCCAGAGAGGTTGTGAAATCTCCATCACTGGAGATACTCAAGAACCACCTGGATTCAATCCTGTGCCATGTGCTCTGGGATGACCCTGCCTGAGCAGGGGGGTTGAAGCAGATGACTGACTCACTGTGCCCCCTTCCAACCTTACCATTTTGTGTTTAACCCTTATTAAGCCTAATTGCTTGTGCTTGTCACCATCTGTCCTGCTTACCAGTAAGCCCGTTATGTAAATTACAGAGTATTTCTGTGATTCAATTCAGTTTGATGGGAGATGTTATAATATAATATTTATAGTGCAATTTGTCCAAAGATGCAAGGTCAATTCACATGCATATTAGTATTTTAACATTCTAGAATAAATGAGATAATAATTAAATAAAATAAACAGTGGAAAATTTATCTTAAATAAGGAATAGTTGTCTTTGTAAAATACATCCTGAAGATATTACTTTGTCTTTTGCTTACCTTGAGCACAGCAGGTAGCCAGGAACTAAACTATAATTTTGTACACATACTGTATTTTATTAGCATTAGCCTTTATGAATCCTGCTAGCATTCACTGCACCATTTCTCCCTCCTTCTCATTGTAATTAGTTATTAGTTGTGTCATTATCTCCTTTGTGCGCAACAGGACAGGAGCTGAATATTATGGGAGCAAGCATCCATCACCAGCTGGGACCTTGTTGTACTGATGTGCTGCTTTTCCTTGGCCTTACTTGGGCTTGATCCTTTTTAGTGCTGAGGACTATTCTGAAAAATGCTGAGTGTTTTTTGTGTTTAACCACTTCACACAGGCAAGCAGTGGGCAGTAGGCCCTTGGGGGGGGTTTAATTCCTAGCACTATCACAGGGCCTAGGAAGGCTGAGAAAATTGCTCCCCTCCAGTGCCTAAGTGAACTCAGTTGTAAATGAAGTACGAGAGCAATTAACAGCTCCTTCGCAGAATGCCCTAGAAGTAAGTAGAAGAAACCTTCCATGTTTGGGAAGGTGCTGCAAGTGAAATGGGGAGGAGAGTTAGCACACTCCAGCTCTGCTATGAGCAGAGCCGCCCTTCTGCTTATATGGATGGTCTGCTTTGTCCTTTTTCTACTGAAAGATGTTTTTAGGAAACATAATCTAAAAGGAGAGGTTTATGGTCCTGAAATCAAGCAGAACCAGACCTAACAGCCAGCAAACCTTGTCAGCAAATCCTGAAACCTCCGTGATCAGATCGTTAAACAGTATGTGCTGCCACAACTTCTTTGTAGATCTAAGAAAAATTGCCTTGCACAGTGAATACATCTGGCATTCTGTTCTTGATTTAAGAAACCTTAACAAAATAAAAAGCAAGAAGGCTATTTATCTCATATTGTCCAAAACATCTGTATAAGAAAATAACACATTTTCAGTTTTCTTTAGCAGCACCAATTTCACAGCTGTTCTCAGGCACAGTTTTTACATGGTTTTGAGCATTTGTATGTATGGGTATGGTGAATTTGGGTTAATGCTTATAAGCATTCAGTAAACGGCTGCAATATGTGACTGGGATTTTGGCATGACTGCATCCCTAGATTTAATAAAGTACTCTGGACTGGGAGGCTGGAGACTTGCAAAATATGGGCAGAACTCAAAAAGAATCAAAAAGTCCCATTTTCTGAACAGATTCAGTCCTGTTACATGAGATTCCTGCAGTATTCAGAACATATATGATAGGTTTGTCCTGACCTGCGTGAACCCAGAGCTTTAAGGCAGGAAAGTCATTGTAAAGACGCATTTTGTAATTTTGGAGCCTGTGGCATGGATGCTCAGGTGTCTCTTCATGGTCATTGGAGGTCACAAAGGGAGCATCCTCATCCCCTCAAAAGCCCATCTCTAAGCTTAAACCTTTCCAGGGTAAGAGTCAGGCTCACAGTGTGCATTTCTCTGGCTTGTCTGACACCTCAGTTTTCCCCACATGAGGCATCAGCAATAGGTATAGATATTCAGCACTGAGTACAGGAGAACCACTCAAAGGACGAAAACTCTAAAGCTGAAAAAAAATCTTTGGAGGCTGACATTCTTCTCTCACTAGGCACTTACACAGCTGTGAATGCTTGGGAAAGGAAAATAATACTCTGGCTTAGAGGTAGAAATAAATTCTTGGCATCACTAAAGAGCTAATTCAGAACTTCAAGAAATAGTAAATTGTGAGAGCTTTCTGGAATGATTCTTCTTAAAAACATAAATCACAAAAGTTTCCTGAGGCTGTTTGGTGCAGTTAGAAATTATAACAGGAGGCTGACAAGAACAAAACCTTCATTTCAATTGCAGTCTGAAGCAAAATACTTTTTCTCCTGTCCTGTAACATGAACTAAGGTGGGGGCTGCTGCCACTATTTATGTAGCATAAGGAAAGAATGATTCTTGGAAAGCTGTTTCTTGCTCTGAACTGCCAATTTCTTTCCTCCATAGTTTCTAGTGATGAAAAACTCCCCCTCCCACAGAGGGGAGCTGGAAATTCTTGTGCTCTAGTTCTGATTCTGTAACTGATTTTTTAGTTGGGTCCAAGGGGAACCTCTCTATGCTTTAGTTTCCCTCTCTAGGAAATATTTACTCAACTCTGAAGCATGATATTCTTCTACCATATGGCATGCTGGCAGGAGTAATTATAAAAACAAATCCTCCAAAGGAGCTTCTCCGGCAAGGAGGTTGGGCCACAGTTCTTAAGACTTGTGATGTACTGAATTTAATGCAACATATTTAAAAGGCATTTTTCTAGTTTCATTTTAAAATAAAAAGACAAATTTAAAAGCATTTTAAGTTCCTGTTTGTGTTTTTTCAGATATGGCTACAGATTTGAGGAAGCAGAAGATAAG
Organism: Molothrus ater; assembly: GCF_012460135.2. Classification (NCBI taxonomy): domain Eukaryota; kingdom Metazoa; phylum Chordata; class Aves; order Passeriformes; family Icteridae; genus Molothrus; species Molothrus ater. Next base: position 128,046,064 of record NC_050478.2, read on the forward strand.
TACAAAGCATCAAGAGTCCCTTAGAAATGTCCTTCCAGCTCAGCCATGACCCCTGTGCTGGAGCTATGTAATTTTTTTAAAAGCATGTGTTTATGTAATGTATGAATTCCTCCTTGCCTTCTGTGGAGACTCCTCCATATTCATCCTCCAAGCAGTTGTGGCTGCCTCTGCTACCAGCTTGGTCCTGCCCTAGTCCCTTGCTCACGCTGCAGCTGATGATGGCCTTGCTACAGATAGAATGGAATAGAACAGGGCAATTGAGTTGGAAAGGGCCAACAACAATAATCTAGTCCAACTGCTATAGATTGAAACTCTAAATATTTTCGGAGAGTATTTATGAAATCTTTTCTACATAGGTTGCTTGCTTAGAGATGAACAGCAGGTCTATATGTCTAGTATGTGGATTAGTCACTCATGCAAACACCTTGCCAATTTTTAATACAAAGGAAGAAGCAGGTATCTCCTAAAAATATATAGTGAGTAAAAGAATAGGATTTGCTAAATAATTAGGGGTTTTTAACAGAGACACAGCTGATTTGGCAAAGCATGACAAAAGGAGTCAGATCTCTAAGTCTACTTTCTATTTTGATCCAGACCTAAGTCAGGCAAAGCCTGGGGATTACAACAGCCATTGATTTAGGACTGAAAGTACCACCCAGTTTTTGCATCTTCACATCAAGTCTGATATATAACTTTCTCTGCACAGCACTGTTGTTTGGGCTGATCTCAGGAGCAGTATGGAAGTTTGGCAGGCCCTTTGCCCAGAACAGTGTGCAGGATCCTTATACATAAAAACAGAATCTTATTAAGAAAAACATTGACACCCAGCTTCACAGTGATCTTTGCCTCAAATCCTGTTGGGATTTTATACAGGAATTAAAGAATAGAAAGCACACAATAAGACTTTTAAAAGAAATATTTCCTTTTTTGGCAGTTTCAGGAGCCTTCTTTTCTAGCCTGAATCAGTTACATGGAAATGCAAGAAAATTACTTCCCTTTTTTGGATGCCGTCAAAAAATCCAGTACTGAACTATGGCATAGTAAAAGCAAAAATACAGGAGGGAGTCCCACACTATTTCTTTTGGTCAATACAGGGCATTCAACAGAGAAATAGCAGCCAAATAAAAAATCCAGCAGCATTACTGCAGCTATCCCCAGGGCTTCATTGACACCCTCACAATTTCTCAAGTTCATATTATTTGCTTTTAGCTGCATGAGGAAAGAAAGTAAATGGTACTAAACGCATTAAACAGAAGGGATGACTAAAATATCTAATCATGTATGTGCACATAGGAACTTGAAATACTAAACAACACAGCAATGCAAATATAACGATTTATACACAAGGAAAAACAAACATGCAAAAATAGCAACTGAGTGAGATCTCTTTTTCTTCATGTATTGAAAATAGCTTGGGATAATTCTTAGCACTACACAATATGACAAGTTCTCTAGGATACCACAAGTTGATTAAATGTCATATATATGAGATGTCTAAAGCTGGAGGTTGGACTTGATGATCTTCAAAAAGGGTTCTAACCCAAGTCTTCTGTGATTCTGTGATGTCCACTTCTGAGCTGTCTGTATGTCAATGAAGAGGAAAGGGCAGCCACCCAGAACCATTACTTCAGACCTGTTTTAGAAGTCCACCCTCACAGAAGATGGATTGCATTCTATGAGAACTTTAGCTCAATTGTGAAAAGTGTCTGAGTTACTCAGACAGAGCTATCCAAAGCCTGGGAAGATGAACCTCTCCCTTTGTTCCCTAATTGCCAGCACAGGCTGTATTTCACTGAGCTGGGTACTCAGAGAAGGACACAGAAAAGATGTTTTGGGCACCCATGGAAGATGGACAGCTATGGAAGGGACATAGAAAAAGAAATCAAATTTTCTCACAACCCTATGGGCTGTGTTAGGAAGCTGTGATGCAATAAATCTACAGATATTCTTCCCTTAAAACACAGGAAGGAATGTAGGCCCAGTTTGGGAAACCCAAATGGCAATTTGCCTATTTCCAAAAACAACTCTACAAAACACAGAAAATTCTAGTGTGAGGGAAGGAAGGGAGCATGTGAGATTACATAGTCCCTCTCCTACACAGAATGGCTCTACACATACTTTTGGGAGAGTTTAGGAGTAAATAGTTTCACAAACTTTAGGAATAGACTCTCCAATCGGTAAGGTGACAACAGTTAACTTAAAGCAAGTCCTTTTACCTTAGAACAGCTAGCTCAGTCCATGATCACTGTCCAAAGTTCCTTATTAACCTTAAAGTGTTACTTACAGGCACTGCTGTAAAGCACTTGAAGGTTCTTCCCAGTGCTGTGTGTCTCTTGACTTTGGTGGGGAACTGAGACAGACAGTAGTAAAAAATCTCACATGAGTAATTTTTTTCCTATACCCTCCCTCAATGACTCAGACACAATACAATTTTGAAATTGTTCTGGTTTTGACAAAGATTCATGAGGAAGTAACTTGTGCACAAGACCAGAATAGCATATAATTTGCAAGTGCCACTTTCTACCTTTTTTCTGGCAGGGTAATAGATATCAGCAAATGAGTTCAGGGCCCAAATTTCAACGATTTAATATTATGTTGAGTAATGCCTTAGGTCTAGAACATTTTAGCTATTTTGGTACTTCTTTTGAAACTTGCAGAAATTCAGTACCCAAATAAATTTAAAGCTTTAATAATTTTCACCCCAAAAATGTTCCTACTGAGATCTGTGCAAATACTTTTGTAGACAGTCAGAATTTGGTCCTTAGAATAAGACACATCTTAAATATACAATAAAGACACAAGTTATATACAATAAAGATAATTTATATACAGGAGGGTAGAACTGTTATGCAGAGGAACTTCAATTTTTGTTTTAAATCTGCTATTGGTTTCTGCAGACACAGTTTTCATATGCATTTGTGCGTACAGAGGAGAAAGATAATTCTGGACACCCATACTCCCCACATGAAATGTGTCACAACATCCTGCCAATTATTGGATTGATCTATTGAACTAGTCAGTCCTTTTACTCAGTTGTCATCAGGACCATCTGATAAAGAGGACAACAGATTTAAAGCAAACCAAAGGCTTATACACAGCTTCACAAGGACAACAGCAATGAAAAGACTAAGAGGATTGTTACATAGCTACAATACCTTTTCAATAACATCCTTCATACATTGCCTTTTCCAGCCATTTTCAGAACTAACTTGCAATTATGGTTTTACTGTTTATGTTTAACCTTTCAGATTCATTTTTCTCAAAAATGTCGTAGTTAGTTTGGTCCATTGCAGAGATGTTACTTGCTACATGTAAGGAATTCTAAATTGGAAATAGACTCTCATTTAGACTCTGATTTCAAAGATCCAGAGCTGTACACTAGTCTCAGTTCTGTGCTTGGACTCTTCACAGAATCCAATCAGTAGCTACTGTAATGCTGGCATGCGCATTATCTATTTGTCCTTGCTTGAAAGGTCCCTGCATGTAGTTTTCCAGACAGCTGGTTTTGCAGCAGACACCGATAGTACTGAAGTAGCAGGTTGAGCCCAGGTTTCCCGTCCACAGAGCAGCCATATCCTTGCTCTTCCAAAAGCAGCTACTGAACAAGTTCAGAAAGCTGGCAGACAGAATGGTGAACATAGCACAATGTTCATAGCATCTAAATTATGCATAATGTAGGGCTATAATTAGATAGAGTGGACCATCTATAACTGGAGAAAGTCTCTGATTATTATAGGTTGAATAGATGAAATGATCTTTTAGCAGAACATATTGTTCATATTATGAAATAAGGGAATATTCTGTTAAGGGATGCAGGTAGGTGCATATTAAATCAGACCAAGTCTCCACTGAACCCTTAATAGCAGCATATAGCAGATGTTTACAGAATCCCACATGGGCAATATGGACCATTTGGACATGGTCTAGGTGACCCTGCAAGGAGGGGGAGGGAGGGGTGGAGGTGACCTCCAGAGGTCCCTTCCAACCTCAACTATTATTTGATTCCATGATCATTGACATTCGTCTTTTCATTTTTCTATCCTCTGAGGCCAATCCAAATGGCAACACAACCATCTGGGGTATCAGGCATCCCTCTTAGGTTATTGTCATCTGCAAAGCTTCTGAGGGTGCACCCCTTCCAGGTCAGTAATGAAGATGTTATTATTACTGTATGGGCCCCAGTATCAACCCATGGCACACACCACTAGTGAACTTTGTGTGACTGAACTTCCTGTGCCTGACCCCTGGGACCAGTAGCTCACCCAGTTTCCAATCCAACTCACTGTCCATTATCTACCCAATAGTTTCTCAGCTTGTCTATGAGAATATTATGGGAGGCTCTGTGAAAGCCTTTTGGAGGGCGAGGTAAACAGCATCCACTGCTCTCTCCCCTCCCCCACTTAGTTAGTCACCTCGTTGCAGTCTGTCACACTGAGTAAGCGTGAATTCCCCTTTGTAAATGCATGCTGAATACTCACTGCAAATGATTTATGAGATTAGTTGCTTTGTATCCTTCACAGGGATCAAAATGAGGCTGACCAGTTCCCTGGATCATCCTCCTTCCATTCTTGAAGATGGGAGTAACATCTGCTTTCTTCCACTCTCCAGGAATGTCTCCCAAACCCCATGATGTTTCAGAAACAGTCAAAAGTGGCCTCACAGTGACATCAGCCAGCACCCTCAGCACCCATGTGTGCCTCCCATCAGGTCCCGTGGTTGCACACTTGCTTAAATGTGCCTCAACATGGTTATCCTCCACCAAGGTTAAGTCCTCCTTGCTCCATCTTTGCCCTTGTCTCAAAGGCCTGGTGCTCCTAAAGGCTGGTCCTCCTAGTAAAGACACAGTTGAAGAAAGGCATTTTTGCATTCCCTTGGGCTCTATATGAGAAAGAAAGTAGTTTACGGTCACATGGAGGGACTATTTCCACCCCTTTCATTTAGACAAGGAGTTGTATGGGCAGACTTTACCCATATCCACCAATTTGCATCAAGTGCTGACAGTGACTGGCAGCATTTCTAGTGTCTTCTAGAGAATCAAATATTCTGTAAAGTACATACAGACAATGTAGAAATCAACCCCACAATCCAAAAGCTACCTAAGGCCACAGCTCCCTTCAGAGATACAACATTTTGATAAAGAGCTTCAGCTGGTCTTTCTCAACCCATATGCTGCAACCAGATGTGCTGGTGTCACTGCATTTTTTTGACAGGTTATTTAACCGAGAATATTTAATGACCCACTCACAGCACGCCCTCACAAACTCTTGTCAGTACCACAATTTCTGGGATCAAGGTGGATGCCTGCTGGCTGGTGGTGGCTGAGGGGGGATAATATTCCCTCTGATGGGGGAATATTATCTCTAGCAAACATTAGCTGCTGAGGCTGTCTGGTTCCTGGATTTCCCTGCTGACATTGTTGACTATTGGTCACTGTAAAATGGGAGGAACAGACAGTTCACAAATTTGAACAACAGTACAGTAATGGTGTCGCAGACATCTTTTTATGAAAATCCTTTCCTTAGGATTTTTTTTCCTCCTGAGAAGCTGAGTGGCCTCAGGGACAAAATGTAAGCAATGATTGTCTGCTGCTGTGGAATGCATCAGGTGCATCTGTGATTGGTCTCATGTGCTTGTTTGTAAGTAATGGCCAATCACGGCACAGCTAGCTCTCTCTCTGTCCGAGCCACAAACCTTTGTTATTCATTCTTTTCTATTCTTAGCTTAGCTAGCCTTCTGATGAGAACTTTTTCTTCTATTCTTCTAGTATAGTTTTAATGTAATATATATCATAAAATAATAAATCAAGCCTTCTGAAATATGGAGTCAACATTCTCGTCTCTTCCCTCATCTGAAAACCCCTGTGAACACCGTCACATAATGGCTCCTGGTTTTTCTTCTGCTCTGTCTGCCAGTGCAGTGTAGATGCTTCTGCACTCAAAAAAAGTGATAATCATTTCAAAATTAGTGCATTTATGACCATTTCCCCAATTTTCTTCTTAATCACCACAGAACGACTAGCAAAACTTGCTTGCACATAAAAGGTATTAGAAATGTCACTGCTTGAGATCCTACTGTTCTGGCAATTGCTCAATGCATTTCAACAGATAATGATGAGAGTAACACAGTATGTGTATTAATTTCAACTGTGATTAGCATCATTTGGATAACACTGTGCTTCAGCCATTGTAACATGCAGGCTGGATGAGTGGTTTTTGGGCTTTTCTTTAGGATACTAAGATTGCTTCCTTTTGTGGCAGCTCTGTGTGACAAAAACAAAGCAAGCTCAGAGCTCTGAACATCACATCTCATTGAAAGCACTCCCTATTCTGCTTTGTTTTCTCCTACCTAAGGAAGATTAGCTATCATCTAATAGTCCTTCCTTATGGCTGGCTTCCAGAGAGCAAGGAAAGAAACAAACATAAGCATTTGTAAATATTTGCACCCTTGTTTTTGAGTCATGGCTCTAATTATTGTTTCTGTTTTACTGCTACAGCAGGAATTCAGATTAAAAAAAGACAACTGCATTTTATTTTCTAAATATCCGAGGAAATGAAATAATGACAGTGGGTTGTTATTCCCAATGAGCTGCACCGGATGAGCAGTGTGTCTGGAGCCAGCAACAAAGCAGCTATGAGTAAATGGCTCTTGGATTGAATCAGGAGTGTAGAAACTCAGTTCTGAGGGGCCCCAATGAAAAACCCAATCCAAATACTGCTGAGCTTGGGTAAAGTTTGTATTTAATGCTGGTAGCTGAATCTAATCTTTATATGATATACAGGTATTGTTTGAACCTTTGAAAACACTGACTGGATGTTTGCTATAAAGAACTATTCCTGTAGGCAGAGCTGAGGAATGCTCCAAAAAGCCTCCAGGAAAGCAGTTAAGCAGGGAGTTTTCAGCTGACTAATTGTCATTGATAGCCACATAAATGCTTCTGACTCGGTCCCAGGAAATTGAGATATTGGTATCTCTCTGTGGAGTCTTTATTGAGTGTCCAAGAGGTATCATGAAGTGACTGCCCAAGGTGCAGATTTATCACATCCTTCTTTTCATGAATGCTGGAAATGTCTCTCTTTGCTGCTATAACTTACTTTACTTTGTTTATATTTCATAACCTCCTCTATGTAGGAGATGCCACTTCCAACAAATTATAGAGCCAGCTACAGCTGCTACCTCCAAATGCAGAGAGAATAGGCATTTCAAATGGAACATAAAATCAAAATTTAAAAAAGCACTTTTAGCAGTTTCACAGTTACAATGAAGAGCTGCACCTGCCAAACTAGCTCTTCCAAAAAACAGCATACAGCATCTGTGAGATCCTGGATTAAGGGGTCTGTAACCACAACCTTATTTGGAAATAAATGCTGGTTGGTTCATGGCTGCCTGTGGGATTCCTGCCTTCGCTCCACAGACTGAGCTGTTGACCAGATTCATGGGCACATACTTTTGGGCTGGAGTTTTGCCTGGTGTAGTTATGTACCTTGTTTTGGACTCTGTGAGTCCCTGGCCTGAGCATTCCCACCCTCCCTAGCATTATGTACCCAGCTGCTTACCTATTCCTGCTTTAATTCATTACAAAATCACACTGCTTAGAAAAAATATATTTTTAAAACCCCTTAAAATAAGTGGTATCACTTTAACACTGTTAGACTGGCTAGAGACTGAACAAGAGATTATTCTAGAAAATTTGAGAGGGGAAGTATTCTCTGCTGAGTCACAATAATGGGAATGGACTGGGAAGAGCACAGAAAGTTCTCAGCCTGAAGATGCTGTGTGCACTCCTGCTTGATGGGGGTACACCTGGGGGTACTCACAAGACACATTTCCAAGAAGCAGCTTCTAGATTATTTTCAGCTTAAAGTGACCCTCAAACTATTCATACATTGATAACTGACTTTTCATTCCTTTTTTTCTCCTTTGTGTTTTCATGCAAATATTTACTTAATATCATATTAGCTTTTATACCAAAACAAAAATACACCAGACATAAGACCTGAATTCTTTAAAAGACCTAAAGGAAGTGCAAAAAAATAGGACGTGCTACAAAAAGTTTTTACCCCAGACAGTTACACTGTAATGAAATACCAAACAATTCCAATCTCATTTTTCTATAATATATGCTATTCCAGATAACTGAAGCCAGCATTGCTCCAGTGAAGATGCCCAAACAGCAAAGACTGACAAAATGATAAAGGAAAAAGGTTATATAGAGAAAAAGAGTTAAATATAATAACAGCATTTGTTGGACTATATCTTACCAGGAAATCTAATACATTACTAATAAATTTCTTACTGTATACTATGAAAAGAGTCAGTGAGATAAGAAAAGAAATAATATATCCAAGGAACAGCAACTAGATAGCAATCTTAGCTTGGAATAATGTAAGTTGAATTTATAATGGATCTATCAAAGCATCTGGCAATGTTGCTATAAAACAGGTCTGGCATTTCCATTTTTACCCCTCACTTACTTTGAAGGCATTTATAACTTTGCTAACCTGCTTGAAACTTGCAGTAAAGTATTATTTTCCAGTCTAGCTTGGATGTTTGGGTATTGTTAGTGACTCAGTCTGCCTTATTTCTTCTTCTTTTTTCTGACAAAAAAAAAAAAAAAAAAAGAAAAAAAAGAAGAAGAAATAAGGCAGACTGAGTTCTACAAGGCAATACTTGCCCAGTTCTTTCCAAAGCCTTTCCTTGTGTTGCCTGCTTTTGACCAAAGACTGAAATTTCTGTCTTCTCTTTTCTGCCTTTCGCATAGTTGTGCTAAAGAATAGCTTCTTTATATTAAAAAGAAATTACTAGGCAGGAAGTGGTTGATGCAATGAAGTTAGTTCTTGTACACAATGAATATATGATACTAAAATCAGTATAGAAATAGAGTGTTATGAGAAAGAAGAAGTGGCAAAACAAAGAGGAAGACAGAGAATGAAACCCACAGAGTATTATAAAACAAACCTCAACACATATGAGTTTGCAGAGTTATGGAAATAGTTACACTTTCATGAGATACTAATTTACAGGATCCCATCTGTCCTGTAACTTTACAGGACATGCTGTCTCCCAGGATAATTATTGCTTTGGGTTACAAGGGACCATAAAGACCATTAAGTTCCACCTACCCTGCCATGGGCTGGGACACCTCCCACTGGACCAGGTTGCTCAAACCCCAGCCAGCCTGGCCCTGAGCAGTTCCAAGGAGGAGGCATCCACAGCCTCTCTGGGCAACCTGTGCTTCACCATGCTCACAGTGAAGATTTTCTTCTTCATATCTAATCTAAATCTACTCCCTGTCAGTTTAAAATATATTATTCCTTATGGAAGCAAGCAAAGAGAGATGGCACACAGCCTCCTCACTGGAAATTGCAGCTCATGACAGTTCTGGTCAGGAGAAGGATAACTCAAATATGGAGAAGTAAATGTCTATTTATAAATAACATTATAACTCTAGTAAAAAGTGAGCTCCCAGTGTGAAAAACTGAAAGGTGGGATCCTGTTTTTCTTCTGATCGATACAGAAAGTTTTTGACCCCAATATTTACTAATAAAACCAGAGGATTAGCTGTATGACACCTTAAAAGAAATTTGGTGTAGTGAAAAAGTAAAAGAAAAGCATTTTCTTATTGATGATATAAATACTGCTAGTCGTCTGCAAAGAGTGGAAAATGAAAGAAATTTCCTGTGGTTATACACTTTTTTTTAAATCTTAAACTAATTCATTATAAGTTTTGAAGTCTTGTACAGTGATTGCAGCAAATAATTATTTAAGTTGTTACAGGTAAACAGCATACATCAAATGAAGCAAAATATAAAATCAGACATTAAATGGTAAAGTATGTGATTTATAAGAAAAGGGGTTTCTATTCTTGCAGCTGTACTTCCTTCTGCATTTTTATGAAAAGCAACATTCAGGCTTCCCATATATTGTCCTTTCTTCAGTAATCAAAACTTCAATTAGCATTTGTCAACATTTGTACTTCTTTAGGAAGAAAACAACTCATGAGCCATTTCCTTTCCTGCAATCAGGCAAAGATTGTGTTCAGGGTGGGACAAGCCAATTTGGAACTGCAAAATTTTCTGTAAATATGGGAAAGAATAGGGGGAAACAGGTTGCAGCATGAAAGATTTCTCAGGTAATAAGGCATTTGACAGAAAACAGGGGAGTAAGGAGGCTTTTAGGAAAACATCTTTCCAGCTGAATTTAGGCGGTCAGAGCCTGAGCTTTCTACAAGCACTCAACACAGATCATACTCCAACACCAGGCAAACGTGGTTAAAAACTGATTTGAACAAAAAGATTTATAGGACAGGTAGCTGTTTTGAGGACACTTTTGTGTTGAACTGTAATTGCTAATGAGATGAATTACACTTTGCTGAAGGAGCTCAAGAATAGCCATGACACTGTTAAGGATTGTTTAGACACCAGCCAGACTGCCTGGAAGCAGGACAGGAGGCGAGCCTGAGGCTGGTTCCTCCCTCCCCTTTGGGAAACTGAGGCAGTACAGAAGAGAGTTTGCAAGGAGAGTTAGCTCAAAATCTAAAATATAGATTATACTATATTTTAAAAGCTCTGTAATTAAAGTGAATAATTCTTGCTGAAAAACTTGTTCCTAGCTAGCAAATGCCCTATTTAGTACTTTTTAGTGTTCCCAAAGAAAATATCAGTGCTATGACATAATTTTTTTTTCTTTGCTTTTGGCATGCTGCAAATGTTTTACTCAATTGGATGAGAATAAAGGAAGATGTTCAATACACTGTAATTACTTTCCCTATTTCTTGATTTACCAGTTCTCAATGGATCTTCCCTCTTCATCACCATTATACTGAAAGCTCTTTATTTCTCTATCTTTTCCATAGAGATCGTTTAAATATGAATGAGATGAAATGACTGTAAAAGGAAGTGCAACCAAGTATTTTCAGTAACAGTCAGTGAATTTCATCCTTGTTTCATTTAAGTATCATAACAAGATTTATATCTCAGTTACTGGAAAGAAAAAATCTTTGTCATTTCTTTAGTCAAACTGATTTGCTACCATTTATTCAGAACACAAGTGCCATGAAGAATTTAATCTTGCTCTAGTATAATGAGTAACTATTGAAGTCTGTTATGTATGAACCCTACATTTCCTGTAGTTTGCTAAATATTCATTAAAATTAGATTGTTTCATTTTTTTAATGGAAAAACTTTTTTTTCCTAAGTGCCACTGCTCCAGTGTCCCTAGAAGGGAAAGACCTAATCCACATTAGTGGAATTTATGTAGATGGTAGTCAATTGTTTTGCCTTCTTCTTTGGCAAAAACCCCCACCTTGGACCTTTTCCTACAGCTCTAGTCCTCTATTCAAGCAGAACATCTAGCATTTGATTTAGGCACATGATGTCTCATAGACACACAAATTATGTCAACATTTCTAATACACAAACGATTCCTTTCTTCATGCAACCCAAACAAACCATAATGCAAACAAACTATATAATGCACCTTTCCATGCCTTCCTGCTTCCCCACTCCTGATTGTTCTTTGGGCTTTTATCTTTCTCCCTGGGAAGCAAACCTCATGTTCTACATCAGGCATTTTCTTCAAATCATGGAGCATCTCATAACCTCTCATATCCTTCTCCCTTTCTAAAACATCCAAACTTCCTTTCTCTATAGTTTATAACCCATATCAAGATGATGCCAAGAAAAAAACCCTTCTCAGATTGTTATTACTGACCCCACCAGACCTTTGGCCCCACCAGCCAACCCAGGTGCCTTCTTGGTCTGGCCATGCCCTTGTCCAGAGATTCAAGCAGAAATGTTTTGGAGCTTCACAGAAGTCTGGTTTTAGTCCTGTGTCACCACTTCCAAAAATTTCAAAGGTGAAGGCAAAAAATTTTCAGATTTGGCTACTTCAGTAATTACATAGCAGTGGCAGTTCATGTCTTCAGCTGGACATATCACCCTAAATTGGCTAGATATCACAAAATTGCAATGCAGAGCTGGTGGTTGTATTCTTCAGTCCAGATACATTAGAAACTGGCTGAAAATGGGCTTGTCTCCAGTGCCCATGTGAAATGACTCAGGCCAGATCTGCCAGGGTGGACAGATTTCCTGACACCCTGCTAAGGGTCAGAGCTGTGACATTCATCACAGGAGCAGCCCAGTGCTTCAGCTGCATCACAGAGGCTGCCAGCCACCAGCCCAGGTCAGTGGCACTCCTGCAGCACTCAGCCCTAACAGCTCCCTGCAGCTCCTCAGGACCAACCCAACGCTCTCCTGTGCTCCTCCCACACAGTGGGGGAGGAGATATTTGGGGGGAAAGGAGAGAGGAAAAACTAAATTAGATAGTTTTAAGAACTTTCTGGGGACAGGGGAGGAAGGAGAAATGTAATCTTGGCTGCTAGTCTTGGTCCACTCTCATATCATAGTCAATCACCTACATAGTTCCCTCCTTAAGCAGGACTGGAGGCTCTCCCAACACCACAGCTGGGCATCACATTGTCTGGGGATTTTTGGATAATTTATCTGGGGATTTCTTGTGTTGATTTTTTGCTGTTGTTGTTTTTGTTTGGTTGGTCTGGGTTTTGTTTTCTTGTTTTTTCTTTTTTGCTTTTTTTATCCTGTCCAGGATACATAACTCCTTTTTCATGTAATATAAAGAAAACTCTCAAGCTGCCTTGACTATCAACAACTGGGCTCGTGGTGGGAGTGTGGAGCTGGCTTCCCAAGGATCATTTAAAGGATTTTGCCCCACACATGTGTAAAGCTGTGTAACAACTCTATGCCTATTTGAAGTTTACTTGACCTTGTGTCAACAAAATACTTACCCAGCCTCTAGGGCTATTCTTTGATGGCCCTTTCTTATATGTCTTTGCATTTAATAGGTTGCTTTTCTGTTCTAGAGTGGCAAGGTGTGCCTGTGTGAGGGTGTGTGTCAGAAGAAACATAAGACTCTTTTAGAGCCCAACTAAAATGTCTTGCTTTCACTCGTCTGACAGTTGTAAGGAATAAGAAGATCAAAACACAGCTGACCATACCTGGTGGATGCCAGTGGGATACACATCACTGACAGTGCCATAAGGTACTTTTGAGTGGGCAGACAGGGTCTTCCTGGGGCATCCAGTGGCAAAAGAGTCCACTGCACTTCCTATCCAAAATCTGGGTTACTCAGAATGTACCACAGAGCTTGCTGCTGATCCTTCACCCCAATGTGATTGAGAAACACATTCTTAAACTACCCTAAACTGATTTAAAATCTCTGTGCAGGCACAACTCCATGCAGCTGGCCAGGACGTGTTCTCTCCACAGCCCAGGGTTAAATAGCAATTTCAGTAAAACTGTGAAGTTGTATTTTTTTGCAGAATATTGTGATTTTATTTATGAAGTGAATGAAATTATGTCATAAAATACTTAGATTATATATTTTTCTCCCTTTTAACTACAAAGCAATACTTGAAAGACCATGTAAATGGCCTGTGGATATTTTTCCCTCAAAATTAAAGTTCTTTACTTAAAACAGGTTAGGATAAATGGCTTTGGTGGCACAAATGCAGCATATTAAAACCGGTAATTAGCCCATGTGGCAAAGAAGAATGGAACTTGTTTCTGTTTCCCAAACTCAGAATGATTGTGTGTATTTTATTTTGTTTTTGTTTTTAATTAAAACTCCAGTACAGCATCTTTTGTGTTTGTGGTAATTATGCTGAACTTTGTATCCCAAAGGAGAAATGTGTAAATGGTTCACTCTTTTGTGGCTATTTGTTTGTGACATTAGCTCAGGAAATATATTTTCCAAGCACTGCATTAGTTTAGCCAACTGGTAACAAAAGCAGTCATTTGTGTAAACACAAGAAGAGCAGAGTTAAGCAACAGAATAGACTACATTTTTAAGTAATATAATCTGACCATCTGAGGAAGCAGTAATTGTACAGAATTATTTAAGTTTATTCTTTATTATTCATATGCTAGTTGTCAATGTGGATGGAGAATGGCTCATAAATCATTTACAGCTGTCTCTGGAAATGTTTATGTTTTGAGAATTTTTCAAGCTGTCCTGCTGTTCTTGAAACCAACATGGATACTACTCTCAACTTGCATTGTAACAGGGAATTTAGGCTTTATCAACCATATATAATACTGTCTGTCATGGATTTGAAGGATGCACTAAAGATGCACCTGGACAGGTGGCTGACGCTCTGCCCTGAGCCAGCAATGCTGCAGCACACAAGCAGAGATGCTGAGGGCCACTTACTAGCTCCAGAGGGGAAATAACTGAGTGATCCTTCACCAGCACAAATATAACTGGTAGGGCAGCATGGCACAGGCATCCATGAACTACCACACCAAAGATTTTGGAGAAAAAAGGGTGTGGATTTCAAGACAAAAATGTTGAAGTCAGTACAAGTCCATCAACATACAGTGAGTTCCCATGGAGGTAAATGTTACAGTACAGAGAGTTTGCACTCTTAGGGTCCATGGGGAATACAGGACAGATCTGGATTCCAGTGGTACAATGGAATTCAGGAGAGTGATACCTGCCCACTGGTGGTGAGCCACATCCAGAGCTGCACATGGTTGCTGGAGGGCCCCATGCTGCTCCTTGATCCCCACAAACTCACTGGGACACAGAGAGGGTCCTTACACTGTTTTTACAAACTCCCACAGGGCTCTGGAATTACAGACACCTGCCAAGCTCACCTCCTGGTCTCCCTCCAGCTCCACATCCTGAAAGTCCCTGCTCCCTTCCTCAGGTCCTTTCCATATCTCAATTTCTCCTTTGGGGATCCCAGGGCTGTACCTTCTGCCACCTCCACTGCCAGCCTTCAGTCTTGGCTGATCCTGCTGAAAATCCAGCCTGAGTTTGGGCTGGCAGCATCCACGTCCCTGCAGACAGCCTGCCAGCACCCTGAGCTCCCTGCCCCATGCTGTGCCAGCCCACCCCGCCACAGTCTGTGCCTTATGCCAGGTAGCTGCCTGCTTCTGCAGAAATGCTCTGGAAATACCTTTCCAAAGAGCTTCTCCACTTAATATCAAGAGTTGACATGGAATAGTGCCAACAGATTATTTAGACCATCTGGCATGCTCTGTCCCTTAAAAACACCACCTCTAAACCCCTTCTGTTCTACAGTGTTTCAAATACTCCTGTTTCATGCTAAAACCAGGAGTATTCCTGCAGCAAATTATTACATGTAATAAATCCTGACCAACATACTTTTGCAGTAATCCTGAAAGTTTAAATTTCACAACAGTTTGCACTTCAGAACTTGAATCTCAAAAATGGTGCATGTTTTCTCAAACGCGTGCCATATCAAACTGAGGACCCTCCCATCCCAGCCAGCTCCACTAGGTCACATCACCTGTACAATCATGTCCATATCCCCTCAAGTCTCCTCTCCAACAGGAGGCTGCACTAAAGTCCAGCTGAGGTCCCCTCTATGATTCTACTATTCCTTCCCAGGTACAGGACTTTGCATTTATCTTTAATGAATTTGTGCTTTTGGCCCAATGACACAGAGCTCTCGAGCATGTTGCCCGATTCCTGCCCCCTAGTTGAGTGTTGAATGCAAACTTGC
Source organism: Molothrus ater (assembly GCF_012460135.2). Classification (NCBI taxonomy): domain Eukaryota; kingdom Metazoa; phylum Chordata; class Aves; order Passeriformes; family Icteridae; genus Molothrus; species Molothrus ater. The sequence goes on from NC_050478.2 coordinate 128,061,611, forward strand.
TGAGAGCAAACTCCACTTTGTCATCAGTAAAGATGTTTAAGTTTACAGGTCCCAGGACAGACCCCTGAACTCTACTCCTGCAGCATCCAGAATTCAATGGATTATTTCCCATTAACCACTGCTCTTTAATCCTGACTGCACAATCAATTTTTTACTCATCTAGCTGTCTACCCATTTAGACGGTCACATTCTAACTCTGATACTTGATGGACTTCATGTTTGCAAAACAGAGGACATGCTCTGTCAGCTCTTCTTGAGCTTTCTGAGAACTGCCATGAGGATCTATTGATCCATTTTTCACGTCAGCTCTACAGTCTTTAAGAGCTTCATTGCATGTCCTTTCCTTGTCTTGGATCTGTGTCAAATGAGTCTGAATCACTGATTATCCAAACTTTAACTGGAGTTTAAAGTCAGAGTAATCTTATGTGTCAACTAGGTTTAGAAAACCATTACATTGTAAATACTCTAGACAATAGCTGTTTCAGTGATTATTTTATGTGAGCTCTAGTTGACAGCTGAGAGCTTTCTCCTGTCTGATTGCTACCATTGACCTGCAATGCTTGTATTTTCTGTAATGGCTCAAGGACAGGTGAACAAGAGCTATTCTGTCCCTCACAAAATACCGATCTTTGTAACACAGCGCTAAGGAAATCAGACATTTGAAAACTAGAGACAAGTAATGCTTGGCTGGTTGTCTGCTGCTCCGACAATGCAAGCATGGTTTTGCTGGCCAGTGAACTCTGCCTGCTATGGACTGTTCTGAATATTTCCTTAAAAGTTGAAAAAATTTGAATGATTTGCCACCAGACTCCATAACAGAAAACATTAAAAATAGCAAAGGATGTTGCTCAGTGTTTATTTATAGACTCAATGCTAATTGTTAAAGCCCAAAGACATTTCTAGACAAGAATGGAGATAAAGCTGCTCATCAGCAAGATAGGGGTAACAAATACACACTCCAAATTACCTACTCTGAAGCCAGATAATTCAAAGTCAAGCCAACAGAACTATGCTGACTACTAGTGATGCATCACTGAGACATCCACAAAAACTTAATGCTTCCCAGCAGTGATAATGTGAAAGCAAGATTTTTTAAAAGAAGGTCTTTAAAAAAAAAATCACAAAATCAAAGAGTACTTGAGGGTGATAGACATCTCTGGAAACCATCTGGTCCAGCCTCTTATTCAAGCAGGCTTGGCTACAGCAGGTTTTTGGGACCATGTCCAGTCAGGATTTGAGTATCTCCAAGGATTGTCAGTCCACCACCTCTCTGGGTAATCTGCTCAGTTTGACCAACTGAGCAGTAAACATATTATTTTCCTTATGTGGGAGTGGAATTTCCCATTTCAATGTAACCCTATTGCCTCTTGTCCCCACACTGGGCACCACAAAGAAGAGTTGAGCTTCAAGAAGAGGTCGGACTGAGAAGTAGATTGGACTCAAATGATCTCAGAGGTATTTTTCAACCAAAGTGATTCTTTGATCCTGCGATTCTAACTCTGAATCCTCTTATTTACAACCACTCGTCATCAGATATCTACAAACACTGATGAGATCTTTCCGAGTCATTTCTTTTCAGCCTCTCCTCGTATCACAGAGGCTCCTGCTCTTTCATCAACTTTGTGAACGTGCACCGGGCTTGTTCCATTATGACCTTGTCTCTCTTGTGCTGGGAAGCTCAGCAGGGGTACAGCTTTCCAGATGGGCCTCACCAGTGCTGAGCGGAGGGGAAGGATCCCCTGCCTTGACCTGCTGGCAATACTTGACCTAATACAGCCTGGGGTACGTTGGCTTCCTTGCCACAGTGTTGGCTCATGATTACCCTCTTGCCCACACTCACAAGGTTTTCTCTGCAAAACTGCTTCCCAGGCAGGAGGGCCTCAGCACCTGTGATGGTGCATGAAAATCCTTTCATTCTGTTAAGAAAAAAATAAGGGTAACATTCACCAGATGACCAAAGTCATGCCAGAGGCCTCCTTTTAGGGGTGCACTGAGTGTCTCATACGTGCTGACAACACATTGTACAAAACCACAACAAAAGCATCACAACTAAGGTGTGATGTTGTCTCTTACTGCTGTGGCTGTAGCGGTCAGGGCACCAGAATGTGTTACTTTTCCTTCACTCTTCACCCCTTGCCCATATTGCCCTGTGCTGAAGGCATGTCATGGGGAAGAAAAAGAAAAATTACTTTTAATCACCTTAGGTAGTGCAATGACCTGACACAAAGCCTCCTTCCACTGAGGCACTGGAGAAAAGATACACACAATGGCTTCTTTCTAGTTGACTTTTTAGGGAAAGAATTGTAAGCCAGTCATTCCCATCCAAAGAATATGACAGTGCAAAATCCAGTCCCACAAAAGCACCTCAAGGTTGCAAGTAAGCACTTCTACCCAAGAAAGAAAGAGAGAAAGAGGGAAAAAAGGTCAGTTGCTTCTTCAGAATCATAATTCCTTTTTTCTCCCTTTCTGTGCTTTTCCTCCATCTCTGGTACTATTGTTATCTCCTTCTCAAGAGAAATGGGATGGCTATGGGATTTCATCTTTGCAGAGCAGAGCCAAAGATGCTTGGATGTTCTAAGGATATTACAAGTTACTTCATCTCAAGTTACAATCTGGATACCATTTTCCAGGTTGTATAACTTTTAGTTATAACTTTCTGATGCTCTGTGCTTCCTTTACTTTCCTTTTCCTTCAATGCCATCTTAACATATCTGGGAACATCGACAAGAAAACTAATTCCAGTTTTTCTGTTGTTTTGCATCTCACTCTACAAGTTCTTCTATAGATACATGTTCTGTACTACTGCTAAGAACTCCCCAAATTCTGACTATTCTTGTCATAAAGTATTTTTGTTCTTGAAGCTGTACATTCAGGAATGTCTAAGCTTACTGAAGCAAGGACAAAAGGTTGGAGGCTTTTTTGCTGGAATATGTGTGAGCCACTGGGCAGTGCAAAACCAGAAGGCCAGGGTAAGGCTACAACAGTGCTGTACCCCTTCAGAAAGTAGAAGTTTCCTGCACAGAAGCTGCAATGACTCAGCTGCAGGGTGCACAGTGACTGCAGGTTTTAGGAGCAGCTGGTTTAGAGTGATCCAAAAATATCTTCTGAATCACCAAAGGATCCCAAACTGCATTCTCTGTGATGCCATGGCAAAGCTTTCTGTTTCTGTTTCAGGTCTTTTCTGAAAGTGGGTGAAATTCATGGTATGCCTTTGACATGCTGCCTGAGCATGTAAAGACAGTCTTTTCCTCTCTTCAACTACAAGCAGAGAAGACACTACAGTCAATCAGAAGAAATATCACCAAAATCAGTGGATCATGGTGAGGGATTTCTAAATTCTGTGTAGATTTCACTTTCACAGCACTTTAGTCTGTTGCAATCAATGAATTTCATGTAAGGACTAGTTATAGAAAACAATATATAAAAAATATATAATATATTGAATTAATATAAGCAAATAATTGGCCAATGTATTTCCTAAGCAATATATTATATTCATAATATATTATAAAACAATAGATTATTGATGAAATAATAATAATAATAATAATAATAATAATAATAATAATAATAATAATAATAATAATAATAATAATAATAATTTTTTAAAAAGCAGCATGAAATTATAGAAATGTCAGGTCAGATACTATGAATTTTTAACAGAGATTGCTGAAGTCCTCATCCTTGTGTTTTTTATGTGTGAGGCACAATATAGTGGTATAAATCAGCCATGTACCAGTGAGATTATTCAGTAGGAGCAATAAATGACTCTTTAATCACATCAGCCACTTCACATGGAGAGAAACAATGCAAAGCTCTCTTCCCAGTTGAACTTGCAGAGATCCCTTTGCCAGGAAGATACAATTGCCTGGGACAGAGAACTCCCATCACATTTCTTATGTTTCCCAGTGGCCAGAATGGTTCACCTTCAAACCCATAAACCAAGTCCACTCCTTTAGGAGAATGCTGTGCATAAATTCATGCACAGCATCAGTGCAGCAGCTCTCAGTGGGAAAAGCCCACATCCTACATTGACAGCACTGCTTTTCATGTCTGTTGCTCAGAGCTTTCCTGCCAGCCTCCTACCAACCCTGAGATATCCCACTCAAACAGTTCAGCTCCAGAAAGATGGATGAAACCAGAGCACACAACCATACAGCTGGAGACCATCTTCTCTCTGGACTTAACTCTAGGCAGTAGGAGCTACAGATGTGTGAACATGTGCTACTACAAAGCACAGAACAAGAAATGGTGTGTGTAGCAAGGATGAAGATGTGAATAGGAACAATTAATTAAGTGCAGAGGCAGAAGAAATTGTGGAAGCAGTGCAGGATTTGTGGAAAGAGTGCCTAAAGCATGGACCTTAACAGTTGTGTAGCAGTGCCATGGCCTGGTGCTTCTCTCTGGCCAGTGAATATTTGATTCTTATACACCAAAATGAGGACACTTAATAGTATGGGTAGTGTATTCTGAAAAAACTTCTTAGTTTGTGACCCCTGCCAATGTATACACAGAATCCAGGTAAGACTTGGTAGCAAGCAGTTTTAACTAAATCATCAGATGGCAATGCAGCTTTATTGCTTAAAACCTGCCTGCCCCCTGTTATGAGCGAGGGCAGCTGTGTGTGTTACTGTAGGCAGCTGCAGAATGGGGATCCAGTGCTAACAGTGGCAGTCAGTGCAGGTCAAGGATAGATGTGCACCAAGACTCTGCTCTGTTCCTCAGGAGGTCCATGCAAGCTGCTCCAGTGTGTTGCCTGAAGCCAGGTCCCAGGAGCAGCACTGAAACCCCTGAACAGACCCACCCTTAGAGTGCAGCTCTGCAGCCAGAGTCCAAGCTACTTCCAGGGAAGGCGATTCCTCCCTGCCCTTACTCTGCCCATGTATTCTCAACACCTTCATCTGCCAGCCCCAGATTCACACAACTACATGCTTACTGGATCAGAGAACTAATGAGATCTACTCCTGGGCATAATACAGCTTTTATTCTCAGTATGGCAGAGCTCAGCCTAACTTACCTGAAATCCCACTCAGATTTGTATGCTTTGCCTTGAGGAACAAGGAGTTGATCAAACCCCATGTCAAACTCAATACAAAGTGGGCAAAGATGACTCATTAGCATGCCAAAGTATCACATGATGACTGTGTGAATAATAACTGAACTCATCTTGTCCCACTACCGAAATAATTGCCAAGGAAATTTGCAGATTTCTCATGCGAGTTCTCTCTGCCAGTCCTTGTCTCAGATTTCTGCTCAGGTTTTTTTAAGATCTCTTCTGGGCTTATTTTCCTCCCTTTAACTTGTAATAAAAAACTTAGCTTTAAGTTTAAAGGGATCAGAGTAAGGTCTGTTTGGCAAATTTCCTCAAGTAAACATAAAATTACAAGGGTGTAGGTAAAAAATTGCAGTAAGCACTTCCAGTCACATCAGAACATGATTTTGAGTAGCATTTATCTGCTAATGATCCCTTAATGGTTATGTTTGGCAAATAAGACAATGAGAGGAACTTAAAAAATGTCTCTGCTGCTGATTATGACTTCTGTGGTGAGAGATACAGATCTGTCTCGGGTGAGTCAAAGGTAGGGTATGGGAAACATTACAGTGACAAGAACTTGGTTTCAGATGTTTCTCATCGCCTATGGAGAAACACCAGTTATGGAAGTGTTGTATTTCATTTGACCCTGTAGGAAGACAAGCTTTCACAGATTTTGGTGGGGTTTGTGAATCTTTGTCCCTTTGCTTTAAAACACAATAGCTGGCGCAGGCAACCTTCACATTTTTGGTCTGGCTGCAGAACATGTTCAGCTGCACAACATAGCTGTGGTTTTCCTTCCTATTAAAACCAGGATATCATGTATTCAGCTATTACATTCCTTTATTTTTGTTATGTAAAAGTGTAATACCAGGTATTACAAGAGGCTGTCCCCAGCCTACAGCATGAAACTCCATGCTATTCAGAAACCTTCCCAGCACCATGAAGAAGTGTTGATAGCTCTGTGTTACCTCCTGTATGCCACTGTCTGTCTGTCACCACCATGGTGCTCTCACAGCTCTAGGGGAGGCTGATAAAAGTAATTCCTTAAGCCAGGTACATTTACATAAAACACATGTGTGCAAGATAAATCATGGCTTTAGGCTGCTCAGAGCTGTATTTTAGAGGAACCTTTTTCTAGTCTTTCTCTAGTTTGCTTATAGCACCTCTGTTTTCATGTTTGACTTAGCAAAGCAGGAAATCATGATTTATAAACATGGGAGGAAAGACTGGGAGCAAACACATGTAAATAAAAATAAATAAAATAAAAGTAAGAAAATATGAGAAAGAATCTCCTGGATACAATCCTGTGTAATGCATTTTAGGTCAACCCTGACTGAGCAGGGAGGTTGGACCAGATGACCCCCTGTGGTCCCCTCCAACCTGACCCAATCTGTGATTCTGTAAATGGAAGACTTGGTGCCTCAGGACTTTGTAGGCTATGGTACTTAAGGTGATTTTCCAAGATATTTGCTCCATCTAGGTTATAGAGGTATTTACCTACAGACAATTGATAGGCATAATGTGGGTCACATATGTCTTACCAGGAAAAAAAATCACATCTGCTTCTGCAGTTGCTTTTGGTTTTGCTCTGTTTTCACTAACACAGGCAGCACAGAGCACCACACTGGGACATCAGGGGACTGTGTAAGCACAAAGCCCTGGACTATCCTATTGCTAACCCTAGTAACAAACCATAAGCTTTGATACAAGTCTGATGAACCTCTGATATAAGCCTTTAGGACTGAAGATGGTCATGCTTGCCTTGCCTGAACTCTTCCTCACCTGCCTCCAGCTCAGCTTACTTGGTTGAGAGAGCAACTTCTCTGACCGTTCAGATGTCTGTGGCTAAATTCTTTTATTTTGTGAGACACAGTCAGAGTAACAAGCAACTAGTCTGCCCTGGGTGAGATGCACCACTCCAGAAGCAGATGCAGTGCAGAGAAATACAGACCTGGGGCAACAGCAGAGATCTTGGGAAGCAGGGACATGGAATGCAATGTAGAGAAGCACAGGCAAGACATGATAAGAGATGGGGTGTAGGCTGTCACCAGAGACACTGTGGCTATAAACAGAGCCCTAAGGGTCAGTTAAAGCAACACAGAGACAAATCTGGAGAAAAGTGGGTTTAGGGGCAACAAAGAGAATGAAAGTTTGTATCTAACCAATGTAAAAGGTAGAATTCACAGTAAATGTGGACACAACATGAAGCTGCACTGGTCAAGACAGGACAGAGGTGCAAGAGCATGTTAGCAAAGGATGATCTGGGTGGATCTAGGAAAGAGGAAGAAGAAACCATAAACACGAACATTATATTCCTTCAGAGAGGCACTCCAGGTGCTGAAATCTTCCCCACCAACACCAGAACACAGTCACCAGCCTTTAGATCCATTGGAGCAGCGGAGGGGTGAGAGGGAAAAGGAGTAGAAAATAATGTGTGTGTGTGTGTGTGTACAAGTTTTTAATTTGATTCTTGTTTGGGAAATCACCCTCTAAGCAGAAAAGCAAGGTACACAGAAATCCTCTGTGTTCTGATGTGTGGCATTACTATTATTAGTGTTGTCATTATTTTCTTCTAAATTGGGAACTGAGTTCCAAAGGAATGTTTATTGTACTTATGGCTTCAATGACTACTTCATGACTTCACAAAATGTCTGTGAAATGCAGGCATCTCAGAAAAGTCACTATGGTCCTTCCAGTTGCAGTTCCACATCCATCCTATTAGATAACTCTGAAACTGCCCATGGTCAATCCATACAGAATTATTTCTCCATTTACAGAAACTGAACTAGTTATTCCTCCCTCTTGACATAGAGTTTCAGTTCCTTCAGTGAATATTTATACCCTCTGACTTAATATTATTAACACTATAAAATATATTATTGACACTAAAGAAATATGGGGAAAATATTTTTTATGGTTACTGTTTAGCATCCAGAAATCTTATGTTTCATGTCTCAGCCTTAAATTCATGAATGCATTCAGTTCCTAAAAGAGTCCCAATAGGCACAAAGAGTCATGTTGATTTCTGTTGCATTTGGGAGGTCAGGAGCCAAGGTTTTAGTGCAAGACTGCTCATGAGATGTTTTCTGGAAACAACATAAGTGGTTTAAAGTCTACAAGCACTTAAAGGCCACATGGGAATATTTGTATTACTTCTTTACCTACTACTTTAGTAGATAAAAGGAAAACTTCAATGTCCAAGGCTATTGAGCTGGCTCTAAGAATGTCTCCAGCAGCTTTGGTTCAGTGTTGGCCAGAGAAGAATTATTGAAATCAGTTTTAATTATCCAAGGTGATCCAACCAGATGATGCAGGGGTAAAACCCCCTTGCATAGTGACTAGAAATACTCATGCAATTTTCAGTGGTGAAAGTTGTGATTTGGCATTTGCCTTCTGAGCAAAGCTTTCAGGCAATTTCAACCAAGTAGCCACTGATATTATAGCCCAGGTATTAATTAGTCTGGAGCATGTTTTTGATACCCAAACCCTTGGAAATTAAAAAACTGATTTGAAATCCAGTCCAGTACTGCATATGTTTTGTACACAGTCACCCTTGCCTCATAGGTGTCAGGGAGATACATCTGAGGAGTGAAAGTGGTTGCTGCAATTATTAGAGAGCAGTGATTGAAAAACAAGGGCATCATCTTAACATCAGGGGTTTGTAGATCTTAGGATTTAGCTTGCACTGTGTGTGAGATGAATAACTGAACAAAAAGTAATGCAACCTGAGTAGGCTGCAAGAGTTTATCTTGTCTTCCTTCCCTCTTTTATTAATTATTTCATGGCCCTTATTTGTAAGTATCGATTCTTTAGTAAATGTTAATATGGGATTCTCCTCCAAGAAAAAGGTCAGAATATTAAACCATGTATTTTAGTGGTCACATAACAGGGTTAAGTGGGGCAGTGATGCATCTTAAATCTACCAAAGGGAAAAATGCCATCAGAGCTAGAGGATGGGAAAGATGTCAGGACCCCACTGAACAGATTCAGTGGAGTCTTCGCTGTCCCTGTGTGTGCATGGCTGGCTTCTGTCTGTCAAATGCAGTACATGCAAAAGATAATGCTGAACAGCAGGAAAGAGCAGAATGCAAAATATCACAGAGAAATACATAAAAGCCCATTGCTAAATACTGCCCTTTTCTACCTGGAAAAAAAAGCAGTGCATGTAGCACAGTTCAGCAGAAGGCTTTTCAGAGAAGTCCTGTGGTGGCTGAGCACCTCATTGCAGCCACCCTTTCCATGGAGCCTTGCACTTGAAGGGTGAGATAATGTAACCTGCAGTTCATCTCTGTCCTGCCCATCACGTGCCTGGGAGTGTGACTGCAGAGCCTGACAGGGACAGGCAGCCAAGGGCTGTGCGTGTGCTGGCAGGAGAGGCTGCTGCCAGCCTGTGCCTCTGCTCTCGTGTGCCAGTAACGCTTAGCACAAGCACCTAATGTAGAACTCTTTTCTGTAATTTGAGTATGCTGTGATCTGCAGTGGAATAAATGAATCCTGCAGTACAAAGATGAGAAGGAAAACCTCTTTCTCCACAGGTGGCGCAAAGCCCTCAAAACTAATTTGCAAAGAACAAACTAATGATAGATAACTCTCCACTTGTCCTTTCTTGGGCTAAGCAAAAATGTTCAGAAAAGCAAAAATGCTCAGACCACCATTAAAACTGAAATTTATTTTAGACATCAAACTTTTTAATATAGGAAATGAGAGGTTTTAGTGGAAATAAAACATTTTACGTTTTGGTTTCCTGCCACTCTTCATTGCTCAAGGCAAGCCTGTTTTCTCCCACCAGTTTCCTGGGACTCTGCAGGGCCCCAAGTGACTCAGAGCAGAGGCTGCAAATCTTTCTCCAATCAGCCACCCGCAGCTGATTGCTTCTCTCCATAGCTCTGTTCTCATCCATCCTGGAAATTGTCTCCCCTATCAGTGTAACACTTTATTTACCTTTGTTACATTCTGGAGAAACATTCAAGAAAGTATCTTTTTTGTGTTGCTCATTTTAATAGTCACCATATTAAACAACCAACCAACCAGCCGACCAAACCAACCAACCAACCAACCAACCAACCAAAAAACATTGGATACTTTTCTCCACTTGGAGGTTCCAAAGTCCTTAAAAGTCAATAGACAGATGTCCACCCGATACAGTTTTAACTGTAACAGTCAATAGGAATTTTGTTGATGGCGTTGATTAAAGAAGGAACTGAGACAGATATCTCTGTCTCAGGGTGGGCTCCTCAAGTTTAAATAGTAAATTGTTTTAAAACAGAGGGTATAATTCCTGCATGGTTTTCTGTGTTCCCAGCTTGTACTGAAAACACAGACTGACTTGCAAGTTCCGTTATCTTCCTTTACACATCTTTTCTACAAGCTTGGGTTCAAAATAAGGCTCAAGTTAAATAGTAGCCAGTTCAACCCAAGGTTAATAGCAGAGCCATAGAATGGCCAGAGAGAGTGGCCATAGGCACAAATATGGCATTCAGCTTAATTTCATCTGCTTTAGAAATAATATCTAATATTAAAAATAAACCTGCACAAATCTGCTTTCCAAGGTAACAGCTTTATTTGTTTACCAACATGCTTGCACAAATCTGCTTTCAAACAGATGATCAATTCCTCATACTCTGAGTGCAGAGGAAAACAGATGAATGTGAGAATTGATGAGTACATTTAGACCACAGAACCCTGCTCTGAAGTTCCTGTATAAAGTCAGGGGTCTTCCCTCATGCTGAAGGTAATTTTTCAGTACAACAGCCAGGCCCTAAAAACTAACAGTAATGCTGAAAGCATCATGTCTGCAGGCTAGCAGCATATTAACCAATAGTATCCCAGAAGAAAAGAAAAGAAAAGAAAAGAAAAGAAAAGAAAAGAAAAGAAAAGAAAAGAAAAGGTTACATTTTGTTATCAGAAAATGCTGAAAGCCTTACCACTTTGTCTTTGGTCTTGTTGAGTCTTTCCTGTGGGGCTGGAGACCTGTCAATTAGCGGATGTTTTGTTCCTGAATAGACCAGGCTTGAAAATTTGGAAGGAAAGCCCAGGAGTAGCACACAGGGAGAACTTTAAGAAATACAAATAACACATTTCTCTTAGTGTGTTCTGCCTTGCTTTCTTCTAGCACCTATTTGGTTGCATGCCTCTGGAGCAGCCTCAGGAGGCAGCACTCATCTTCTGACTGTGCTCTGAACATGGTGCTGTCACCTCCTTGGGCTGGACTGGCCTGTTGTTGTCCATAAGACTCATAAAGAAATGTTCCTTACATGTCTGTGATTTTCTCAACCAATGTCATGTGTATATTTTAGGCTAAACTCTGTCTTACAAAAATGGTCCGCTAAGACCAGGCTTAGCCCACAAGTGTAGCAGTGATTTCTGCAGCTCATACACAAACCAGGTTCCCTTTAGCACAACAATTCCAGCCTCACAGTACAGGAAGTGTCAGTCTGGACAATAACAGCACCTTCCCCAGCCATAGTTTATTTCAGCTGCTGTTATTACAGCACTCAATATGTATCTCCAGTGGCTTCAGAGGGGATGCCACAGTGGGGCCTCTTCAGTGCTAGGGCAATGTAGCAGGCTTCAGTCAAAAGCCCATTTGAGTCAACAGCAAGACTCAGTTTATGGGTTCCAGTGGACTAGATGTGCATCTGAGCTACTCCCTTTATAGCCAGGGCAAGAATAGGCACAGCTAAGCTATGACTCATTTTCTTCTTAAAGGAGTGTGCTGGTTTGAATGTAAACCTGCAGGAGAAATGAACCCCACACAATTGCCTTGAGATTTCAGGTTGGAGTTAAAATGCAATAGAAAGATTACAATAAATGCAATGATACCCAGAAAACTGGCTTAAACCCACTAAGTCAGAGTACAGCCTCACACCCTGTTGGTCAGGGTGATGGTTACAGTCCTGTTGAAGTGATGGTGGTTGCAGTCAAAAGTGGTGGTCTTGTAGAGGTTTTGGTCATCCTCTGGACCCATTGAGTGGTGGTAGTAATGCCCCAAGTTCCCAGTTATATATGGTCAGGTTCAGGTGGGAATGCTCAGTACCACTCCCACTCAGGGCAGGATTTTTACAATGGAATAATGTAATCCAGTGAGTCATCTGCCCATTTTGGTGGTGCCATTGAGTCCATGATAGCCCAGTAGCAGAATTGACCCCCCCGGAAGGGTGTGACTGTGCTGGTGCTTCCCCAGGGGGAGTTATCACAGCTGAGTCGTTTGTGAAAAGAAACACAGCCCTGCTTCAAAGGGTTGCCTCTTCTCCTTTGTCTCATTTGATACCCAGCTCGTAGCCTATGTGTACTGGGCAGCTCCTGCAAAAGACCCTTGAGTAACAGCTTGTCAGAAATCATATAGAGGGGAGTAGAATACACAGTTTGGGTTACACCCACATAGTGCAAAACTTTTCCTGTAACCTGGACAGGAGATGTCTAAAATATGTTTCAAAAGTACCAATTCCACTGCATATACAGAGAGACCAGAAGACACATGCCCATCTGGCTGACCACTGAAATTAGGTGAGATGAGTTCATACAGAGTTGCCAGACAGAGGAGCAGCCTCAAGCTTCAGTACCTGGGTGAAGGTACTGCAAAACACAGGGGAGGTGTTGATGCAGTTAAGGGACATGCATAACCCAGGCAAGGCATTTAAGAAACCCATGCAGCAGGGAATAGAATCTGATGTCAGGCCAGGCAGAGAGCCCAGTTTGTAACAGGGATCAACCATCACAAAATCTGTCCAGTGCCTTTTTTTAGATGAAAAAGCTGGAAGAGTCCTTTCTCACAGGGGGACTGACAGAGGGAGGTAATGTACCTCTTTTATGCAGATACCAATGGATAGTTTATTCACCTGTCATGAGGGGTCCCAGTCTTCCAGGGTAGTGGAGCACTTAGCAGAGGGCACTCCTCAGACCATGCACAGAAAGGGTTTGGTAACACAATAACATCATTCAGTGCTGACTGGAGCAGTGATTAGAGGGCAGGTCTTTCTCAAAGCTACATGCTGATCAGCATCCAACTCAGCCATGACCATCATCCCTGAAGACCTCAAGGGATCTCTGCGGTTTCACAACCCCCACAAGTGGTTCCTCTGAGGCTGGCTTGAGCTCTTCTCCCAACAAAGAAAAGTTCCAGAGAAAGCTCAGTGGGAGATGACTGCATCACAGCTTCTTCCAGCTTATTCTTCCCCTGCGGAGTTTGGGTAATAGATCTTCACTTCCAGGGAAGATGATGTATGTGATTTGGCATCAATTGACAATGGCCTATTGTGGAGCCTTGCAAGGCAGGCACTTATTCCTTAACTTTCCTTTTCTGCATGAATTGTGTGCTGTCTCCATTCAATTTGCCATATTCTTCTTGGCCCTTACTCAAGAAACCACTTTTTTTTTTTTTTAAGAAGAATTTGTCTTGAACAATTCAAGCTGTATTAACAGTTATGACCTGGGTACATGTTGTCAATAAATAATAGCATAGTAAAATATAAAATAAAATCACATTTGGATGTAAGGATGATTGAGAAAGAAAGCAGGTGTCAATTGATGACTTACAAACAAGTCATCTCATCTTTGTGCCATCTAATTTCACTGTTATTTGGCATCCTTAAAGACAGTCCAGCAGCAAGACTAAAGCTGGTCTTGAAAAACATGGGAGTCACCACCCTGGATCCCAGTCTCCTGTTTCACTTTGGTTTGTCAAGTATCCTTGTTAAATGCTTCAGAAGAAAGTACACAATATTCTTTGGATAGAAGCAGGGTAATCTGACCTAACAAAACAATTTATCTTCTCTTGTGCCTAGAAGCCTTTTTCAGCCCTGAAACTTGAGTAATTGCATCACTTCCAGAAATTTGTCAGGAGTGGTTGTAATACTGAGATCAGTGATGGCTCTTTATGAGAAAACCCACCAGCATGCTGCTTGGTTTTTTACCTGTTGAAACAATAATGGGGTTGTATCACAGGTGCTGAACAAGACAAGACAACACCATGGTTGTAGCCAAGGGATGGAGAGGAAACAACACCTTAGCAGGTGTTTTGGTTTTTTTGTCTTTTCCTTGGACTTTAATTACTTTGCTTGGTTCATTCATGTTATCCTTATTAATTATGATTAATTGACTGACCAAGAGTCTGTTCTCCTTTTGCAAACTTGTACAAGTAGGACCAATTTGAGCAAGGTAAATATTCAGCCAGGACAGCAGACTTCTGGAAAAGTGGAGAATAGATCCTGTAATTTACTTTTCCTGCAGCATCTCCTCAGGAAGCTTGTTGGCTCTTACCTTTCTTGCTGATGGAAAGCAGGGTATGTGCTAAAGTGCTTTTTAATACCTTCTTCTCCTCCCAGACCTTCCATCTCTCCTGTGGTGGCAGCAGCACACTGTGGTACTTAAACACCATCCAGATGTTTCACAAGCACAGAATTGTTGGAAGGGATCTCTGGAGATCATTCAGTTCAGTACTCTGCCAAGGCAGGGTCACCTACAGCAGGTGACACAGGAAAGTGTCCAGAGAGTTTTTGAATGTCTCCAGAGAGGGAGACTCCATGACCTCACTTGGTAGCCTGTTCTAGTGCTCTGTCACCCTCAAGGTTAAGTTCTTCCTCATGTTGAGGGGTGTTTTAGTGTTCATGTGTTTTAGTTTGTGGCCATTGCTCCTCATCCTGTCTCTGGGCACCACCAAAAACAGCCTGGCAGCATGCTCTTAGCACCTGCCTTTGAGATATTTGTATGTATTGGTGAGATCCCCACTCAGTCTTCTCCAAACTAAACAGGCCCAGCTCCCACAGTTTCTCCTTATAAGAGAGATGTCTTCATCATCTCTGGGGCCTCTGCTGGACCTTCTGCAGTAGCTCTTTGTGTGCCTCAGACCAAAACTTCCAATTTTGCTCACAGTGCCCAGGAGCCTGGCCATCTTACAATAGCTTTAATTTAAAAATTCTTGTTGATTTCAGCCTTTCTCCCTTAATAGACTTGCATTTATTTACAGATTTGTTTAAGACCACATGGAGTGAAAGAACAGGCTTCAAATCTGGCAGAAGAAGTGCTGTGTTCCCAGTTCAAAAAGGACAGATTTACCCTTTGCTCATGCACTTGGACTCCCATCTGGCTCTGCCTCCCCACATGCCAAGGTGGCCAGGCTGCATCTGTAAGCAGGGACAGGCCATGTCCTAAAGCCCTGGCCTGTGCCACACTCACTGTGCCACCTCTGGCATGGCCCCTGCCATGGTTTTAACCCACAGGAGAAAACACTTTCCCAGGAAATGCTTTATGGTGGCATTGGCGAGCCCTTGCTCCCAGAAATCTGGGAGAGGAAAACTCATTTGGGGCAGGGAAGGAGCAAGAGGAAAGGAAGTGAGTTCAGGTGTATGGATGCAAATCACACCATTCTGCTGGGTCTCCAGGCCTGCAAAATGGAGCTGGCATGCTTCAGTGAGCAGTGCAGATGTGACCCAACTGAACAAGGGCCAGGGGCTGAAGGGAGGCAGGGATGCCAGGATAAGGCTGTTGTAGGGCTCCAGCAGCCAGCTGACACTTTGCTGTCTGCAAATGGAGCTCCAGTAGCTGTTTGAGAGCAGGAGTATGACCAAACCTCATGCTGTGACCTCTCACTGAGGCCAAGGTCAGCCATGGTGTTAGTCTGAAGGGCTGAGGTTTGCATGAGAAGATAGAGAAGCTTCAGTGGGTCCATTTTTTCTCTTCCCCACATTTTTGCTTTCACAATGTTCAATTTCATTGTAATTTGGCTCTCAGGAAGGTGATTTTCCCAGGTGTTTTCTGGGAGCAAAAGGTACTGAAGAGAATAAGGACCTGATATTCTTCTATGTCTTATCCATAGTGGCATCCTCATTTTAGCAGCTATTTGCATTACCTACCCTGGAAGCTGAACTGCCTTAGACCTCATAGGCAGCTGATAGTAAAAACTGTTCAAAATGGCTTTCCAGAAGATCCTAAATTAGAGTTACCATGGAGGTTCTCTTATCTCTTTTCATTGAGTGCAATTAAATAGACTATTAATTTTGGCCCTCTGAGTTTCACCTAAATTAGATGTCTGAACACATCCTGAGTATCCATCTCGGACTGTAACTGTGGCTTGACCCAGCTGTCACAGATAAGTTTATAATCCAACACTGGTTAGGAAAGCAAAGCTGCTGAGGGTGTAAGAAAACTGTGTTCTGAATCTGTTGCCTAAGGCACCTGCTCATATTTGAAGTATCAGATATGCATGAGATGTGGAAAAGTCACAAGGAAGCATCTTGGTTCTGGATCCTTCTGAAAGAAAACAAGGAAATAAAAACTGTGCCTAAATAGCTAAAGAAAACAGTATAAAAATATGTTCTTAGTTAAACATGTATAACTAAAGAAACTGGTCCTACAGCTGCACAGATACTGTGATTTTTACTGATACCATGCTAATTGAAAACAGAAAAATCCTGGGTTAGAAATGAGAAGAATTCGCAGAAATCCAAAATGAGGATTCTTATGTTAATTTTTCTTAGTTTTTCATCTTAATGAAACTTTCAGAGCTGGAACTGTGCCAGCATTGTTTTGTTTTGTTTAAGATTTTTTAAGGTGTTGACAGGAATATGTCACCTCTGTATGAATGGGGATTCAACATTTCTTTGTCTATCACCTGACTCATGTGTTCAGGGGACAACTTAGAAATGCAGTTGCATTTTAAGTGATTTAAGTGGCCTTTTTCCCTTCATGTTATCCAAATGCTTCTTGGCTCACTCTGAGATCCACCCTTCTCAGCTCTCACTTTATTTCAATAGCCAAAGCACATGAGGATATATAAAAATGTCAATTCTCCAAGTGATATTTCTGCTAGTGAAGAATCAAGTTGTCTGTTGGTGAAGTGCCACCCTACCCCAGGGCTGTTCCTAGAGAGCCAGAGCTGCTGGCTTCCAGACTGTTGAGCCAAAACAGTATTTGTACAGCCAAAACACAGTGAAGGACAGGACTCATTTGTTCGTGCATGAGGTTGTGTAACTGTGTGCACTGACACCTCAGGCATGTGGCAGATGGTAACTGAGGTGTCTGGAAGGCCTGGTTAGCAGATGTGAGAGTAAGCAGCTCTTGAGTACAAATTCCAAAACACAAAATCATAGCTCAGAATTTGGTACGGAATCAGAACATAGGCTGAGAAACTGTTAGATAAAGAAAATCTTTGTGACGTTTCTGGTGTGTGGGAGACTGTAAAGAAGAAACTTCAAAAGTCCTCAAGCTTCTTAGCTGAGTTTCTTCCCAAGCAGCAGAACTCACAGTGTGCTGGTCCCTGAGAGATGGTGCCTGATATAAATGATTCTTCCTTGTCTTCAGGGATCTGCTTTGCCAGTATTCAGGAATGTTGCAGCAAAAATACTAATAAACAAAAAACAAAAGGGGGGGGGGGGGAATCAGAATAGATATCAATAAAGTATCTGCTACTTTGATAATTTCACATTACTATTTAATCCCTCAGTATTATCTAAATCTCTTTTAATTCTCATCAAGGGGATAATAATTTTGGCTGCTATCAGCATTCTCCACTGGCAAAGGTAGTACTGTCCCTTTTCTTCATGTGCCAGTTGCACCATCAGCATAGCAGGACCTACTGGTTGACTTTTTGCCTAGCAAGTTTTGGTGTTTTGGTTTGTTTTCATTTCAGTGAATGGTGTCACCTTAATATAAATATCATCTTTAAAATTCCTTTACCAAAACTGTAGCTGACAGAAGGACCTTGACTAACAACTCTTACATGAGCCCTAACAGCTGTCCAAAGAAATCATGGAATATCTCGAGTTGGAAGGGATCCCTAAGGAGCACCGAGTCCAACTCCTTGCTTCTCACAGGACTAAGAGCATCCTCCAGACACTTCTTGAACTCAAGACTGCTTCTATGGAGAGCCTGTTTCAGTGAGTGACGACCCTTTTGTTGAAAAGCTTTTCCCTAATATTCAATCTGAACTTAGACCAATGCAGCTCCATTCCATTTCCCCATGTCCTATCACTGCTCCCTGTCATGGTTTGACACTGGCACGATGCCAGTGCCCCTATGAGAATACCCTCTCCCTGGTTTCTGCTGTGAGATGTGACTGGGAATAAGCAAAGCAGGCTCCCACTTAGAAAAAAAAAATTAACTAAACTACAAGGAAAAAAAAAACCACACAAGGAAAATGAAAACTTCACAAATACATCTCCTCCTCCTCCCCACCAAATTCCCAATACAATACATCCCCCAATCATCGACTCTCAGTCTGGCACCACCCTTCAGAACACTCAATCCTCAGTTCATCAAGAGGAGAAGGAGTCCTTCTTGTGCCAATGGTGACCTCTTCCTTTCATGTCCAGCGCTCTCACCACTGAACACAGACCAGAGCTGCTTCTAGGGTCGACTTTTAAGGATGCTTTGTCCCACTCCAAAAAGGCACTGTCTCAACTTTGGGACATCTGTTCCCCCCATATTTTTCACCCCCAGGGCCGAGGGGTACCCACCCCGAACCCTCTTGGTCCTGAGGCATTGCCTCCCCCTAGAATGCAGTCCCTGTATCACAAGGAACATGGCTCTGTCCATGGCTACACAAAAAGAGTCCAGCATAAGCTACTCCATCATCTCTTCCACCTGAGTTCTTCTCTATTTCTCTCGTGCCCCATTTCCTCTTATCTCTATCTCTCTTCTCATTCAGCTCCAGGAGGATTAGCATTTGTAAGGTTTCCATCATCCAAGAAAAGGGTTAAAAATCTGAGGCTCTGTCTGTCCAGCACTCCCATGGCTGCCCAGCCGGGCACCTTCTCGCACCCCCCGCCTCTTCTCCTTCTCGGCCGGCCACTATTAAATTTCAAGGTGGCACAAGCACAGGCACAGGCTCTCTCTCTGTCTCTCCTGGGGCAGGGGGTGGCTGCCCGATGCCTCTCAGTGCTCCTCCACCCTTCCATCCTGCAGGGGCCTTCCCCTCCCTTCTGTCCAGGGCCCGGCCTACCTCACCCGGCCGCATGGCTGCCCCTGGGCCTACCTCACCCGGCCGCATGGCTGCCCCTGCCCCGCCCAGTCCGCAGCCGGGCAGGGCAGCTCTGAACCTTTCACTGACCGGAACCCAAGAGAGCCTCCCAGGCGAGAGCCCTGCTTTAACCCCGTGTTCTCAGAGGCGGATCCAATGTCCCAATGGCCACATTAGGTGCCAATATTAAAATCTGAACACCCATTGGCCTGACCACAGCATCCCAGAAAACATCTTTCCTGTCAAACCAGCACACTCCCCAAGGAGGAGATCAGCACCTCCCCCTCCACTGGCCCCCGGGAGGAAGCTTTAGACTGTGATCTAAGGAGTCACTCCTTATCCTTCTCCAAGCTGGGAAAGCCAAGGGACTTCAGCCACTGCTCGTCAGTCTTCAGCTTGAAACACTACCAGTGCCAAACCTGGTCCCACATCATTAAGGTATCCTAAACCTCCATGTCTATAAAATTAATGGCATCCAGCACCACTCACCTATTCCATCTTCATGCCAACATCACTTCCATTATATCTACATTTTGGATAGCACTTGATAAACTGTTCTTGGTTACAGGAATAGTCACACCAGACAAGCACTTTTGACAAACTTTTCCTTAGTCCTGTGCCCTGCACCCTCTGCATCTAGGATGATGTTTCTTTTCCATGTGACCTCATGGCATATTTTAGGGCATCAGTGCTCTGTGATTTAATTAGTATGGCTGCTTTTCTTTCTCCCTGGGGCTGGGCTGAGGAGTGACCTGACATGACAGTGTGTCAGAGCTGGGAAATTATTTCACACCCATTTCCTCCTTCATCAGTTATTGGCTGCTTGCTGCCCTCAGTCCTGATAATTATAAAGGCAGTTCAGATAGGTCTTGCTACTGAAGGACTATGTAATCCTCCTTCTTATTTCTGGCTATTATGCCTGGATCTGCTTCTCCTAAGCACAGCTGCTGTGAAGGTAGAAATTCAGCACAAACCAGTCATCACTTTCTGCCTCTGTGGCCAATGGAGAGAGAAGGAGACAATCTGATGTCCACAGCGTGACTCATCCCCTTCTAAACAAGATATCAAAAATAGGCAGATATTAAGCAAATAATGCCAGAAGTTAATTTATCTTTAGTATTAGTAGCAGATAGCTGTAATTTTTTTCTAGCCAGCTAAGCTAGGTCCCATAAACCTGTCCTTTGAAGGTGAACCATTCTTTGCTGGACACATGTATCTTCTTTCTTGCATTGCTGCTTGCTCCTGGTGAAGCATTGCTGTAAATACTTACCAAGGAAGGGA
This sequence comes from Molothrus ater, assembly GCF_012460135.2. Lineage (NCBI taxonomy): Eukaryota > Metazoa > Chordata > Aves > Passeriformes > Icteridae > Molothrus > Molothrus ater. Next base: position 128,081,881 of record NC_050478.2, read on the forward strand.
CAGAGAGGATAGTCACAACTGGAAGCTGATTGTGATATCTACAGCTGTGGTGTCTGCTCTTTGCTGCTTGGGTATCAGAGAGGTGAGAATCGCACAGAAATTGGGAAGAAGTACAGACTGTTCTAGACTCCCACACAGCATTATCTAACTTTGTGAGGAAGCTATGAAATCTATTGCTTTGTTATCTTTTATGCCATATTAAATGTCTATATAAAAAACTATAACATTTTAAGTATTATACAGCTGTGAACAGATATTTGATAGTAGTGGGAAACTGTGAGAATGCAATGGTGTGCTGGTTAGGAGACACTGGCCACATGCTCACTCTCAACATGGTGCCTGATATACCACTGCTATGCCATGCTACTTAAACCTTCTAAAACTGAAGTAAAGGCATGGAAGTAGAAAGCCCCACAGTTAGGGCACCATGGTGTTTTACTGCATTTTTACAGGCACAAACTCTTCTCAGCATAACCAGATGAATCAGCCATCTGAGCCAATGTTGAGTAGTCATGAGTAAGGTGGTACTGTTAATATTAAAATGATCTAGTTTTGTTTTGAAATTAAGTGGACATAGACAAGAAGAAATTGGAGAGGGGAAACAGCAAGCAATCTTGAGAAAATTGTCTCAGAGAATAGGACCCTTTAGAAAAGTACATGTTGTAGCTTTCTTGGTCTGTACAAAGGGTCTTTTCAAGGATTCGCTGAGTGTAATGGAGTACATTTCTAACAAGTGCCAAAGACAGACACAGTCTCATGCTCAGCTGTGGGAGGAGGTGTTTTGCTGCCACCCCACCACAGGGCTGGAAGTGATGTGCTCCAGGGCACGGGGCAGCCTCACCTGCCCCCATAGTCCAGTTCCTACCCAGAGACTTGCCTGACATGCAACAGCAATGTCAGCATCAGCAGAAGAGGGACCTGCAGGGGTATTAGTGGTTTAACACACCAGAAACCTGGGTCTGTTCCTCCAGCAACCCACTTGCAGATGCAATGCAACAAATGGAGTTTCTATCTTCACAGTTCCCACAACTGCTCTCGGCCCAAAATACATTTGCTTGCTTTTTTGGAGGTTTTGTCTCATGACAGTACTGCAGTGCTTTTCTTTCACCTCATATCTAGAAATAAGTACACACACTTTGCTGTGCAAACTGCCAGCTACTCTTCAGTAAATTTCCAAGTCATAAGTGCTTAAGTTTTGCCTAGTCACCACTGCCTGTGCTGATGCTGTCTCTGAAGGGTCAGGGAGAGATAAATCCTCTATTCTCCCATCTCCACCCACCCCTCTCATCGCTGCAGAGTTGTTGAACCCCTGCTCCCTTCTGCAGAGGCTGCATGAGCCCTTGCAGGCACCACTGTCAGGTGGGCATTCTGTCCTCATTTGTACCCTGCTCATGAAGAAAAAAGGCAGCTAACATTAGGTGGTACCTAGGGATAGGGTGGAAGTCTGACTGGGTGGTGCAGCCACTCCACAGCAGCTGAGGGGACCTCCTCATGGTCTCAGCACATTTAGTGCACTGGTTATATCAGAGCTGGAGCCTGTCCTGGCAGCCAGGAGCCTGTCCTGGCAGCCAGAGCCGGCAGCTTGGAGCCAGCTCCATCCTGGGAGCCGTGCACTGGGCACGTGGGAGCCCGAGGCCAGAGCACAGAGCCCAGGGCCTGGCTGGTGACAGGCACAGCTGGCACCCACTGCTCCTGAGCCTGGCAGTGACAGGGGCACCTTGACACAGCATTTCACCTGCAGCCCTGTGGCAGAAGAAAAGCACAGTGTTCTCCAGCTTGCTCTCCAGCTGTGTGAGCTGCTTGCACCAGCTCCACCGAAGGGTGTGGAAGGATGCTGCTGACCACCTTAGAGAAAAGCAACAAAATTCTGCACACAAATTCTGTAAAGAAAATGTTTTATTTAAAGTGTTAAATACCATCACCAGAATGAGTTTGATTTACATTAGTTGGTGTTCATTACAGGCCTAATCTGCCCTTTTTTTTCCCCAACTGTAATTCCTTTTAACTTTTTAAAACGTACTATTTACAAGACAGCAGTGATCACTGGAATAGTACTATTTACATGACTAAACCATAAGTAGAATTGCAGACGTGTGAAAATTAAAAAAAATACATTAATTTTTTTAAAATAAATACTGCATAATGACAATTATGTACAAACCTTCCATGCGTCATGTCCTTGATTTTAAAATTTGAAATAATTTATAGAGGACTATGCATACAAGAATGTGTGAGCACATCTCACAGTGTCAGGAAAATGGTTATGTATTTCTGTTTAATATCCTAGGGGATATTGTAGACTGCATGTTAGTAGTATTTATTTGCTGCTGGTAGACAGGTGTCTAAATTATTTCAATAAATATAATTTTACCAGTCTGTCTATTAACTTAACAATAATCCATTATATAAACTCTGCAGACAAGACACAATCTCATTTTCTATGATATTGCACAAAGTAAAAGGCATTATAAGTGATACTGTTATTACCTTTTCCCTCTTATGAGGCATATACAATTTGTAAATGGGAAACTTCAACAGATTTTCAAATAAAATCAGAATAATTCTGTGTGGCCATAAAGGTAAATGTAACATACTTCAAAAATTATTGCAAGATTTCAATATTAAACCTTAAGTAGGTATTAAAGGCATACAAAGACCCAGGAAAAAGAAAAAAAGAAAAGGATATTTTGTTATTAAACGTTAGCCAGTTACATTCCCTTTAAATAACAAAACTTAATGAAAAGCTTGAACTTGCAGCACCACCCAATGGTAGTTACTGTCTGCTACAAAAGCCAGGGTTCTGAAGATCCATTACCTACAGCGAGGTTCTGGCAATGGTGTCAAATAGCTGACAGAGTGGTACTGAGAAGTTTTCTTTAAGGCTATTTTACCAACCAAAGACTGATACTTTCCAGACTGATATGATCTAATTATGTCTTTTGCAATGCAAATGCAATTTATGAAAATTGAACTTTACAGCAGAAGAACTGTATGGATTTGTAAGCTTTGTTGCTTCTGTTATTTCAAAAATGTAGCAATCAATTTGGTTTAGTGCAAATAAAAGTGCTTAAATTAGTTTCCTAAAAATCAATCAGGTACTTAATTTTTCCTCTTTCCAAAAACCTTCAAGAAATAATAGTTCAGTCTTTGAATGAAAGATGCTGGTGCTGAACACAAATTTATTGAAGACATCTTACAATGGCCACATGATTCCAGTATTTTGCTGTAGAATTCAATTTGAAGGTGAGAAAAAATGAAAATAAGTTACCATGCACTGTACAATAAATTGCAAAAGTTCAAATATCTTCTTTATCAAATACATGCTGAATTACATTAATGTACTCCCAAGCCATGTTGCAAAATCCTTTTCAACATGCTTGAAAAAAAGTAAGCTCTCAAACAATATTTTTCTCAAATAATTCAGAAATGCAGAACAATCTGCAACCCTGAACCAAATATGGGGCATAAGACAGTAATAAGTCAAAAGGTAGCCATTTTAGAATATGCTGATCATCCTGGGAGGTAGAGGGGGAAAAGAGCAAAAGGAAGAAGGGAGATTGGGAGGAGAGATAGAGAAAGAAGGAGGTAAAAGAAGTGTACAATTTGCACATTATGTTGAACTTTACAAGGCTTGTACCTTTTACATTTAAATAAATTTAATATATTACACTTATTTCTTGTCACATAAACAGAATTTTAAATATTTGCTAGAAATTATTTTTTTATTTTTAATATAAGTCTGCAAAAACACAGACCATGACTGGTTTAAAGAATGATAAACATGGTATGTCTTTGTATCACCCTGTTGCATTCTCTTCCCTTTAAAACCATGCACTAGTGAAATTTATCTTTAAAAATAATATAAACTGTTGAAAATGGCTGATTTATTCTTTTTTTTTTTTTGCAAGTTGCAGCCCCAAGAAAATAATTTAAGTGTTCAGCTAAATCTGTGTCCATGCAAAAAAGTTTCTTAATTTCATACAGTACAGTATATCCACAGAACTTTATTTTTCAGAGAGTCCATCATGTCTGGGGTTTCACCATGTGAACAGCTGGAGGTATGAAGCCCACCACTTTAAGTCTTGAACCTTTTCAATATGAAGAGTTTTCAGATCTCAAGCAACTGCTGCAAGTGCCAGTTGACTTCTCCATCATCCTTAGATTCTTCTTTTCTTCCAATGTCTGCTAATCCACTGACTTGTAACGTGGCTCCATGGGAGGGTAACTCCGTTTCTGTGGCATAACCAAACTTTAGGAGGGGAGGGCAGATAAATAAAGAAAAGGGAGCAACAAAACAGATATGCCATTGAAAAGGACTTTTGTTGCATGAAACAGATTGACTTTTTTTAGTTTAGTCCATGGCTTCAGATTGGACCAAAACTGAGTCCCTGAACTCCAAACCTATCAGTTCTTCATGATTTCAGTCCATCACCTGAGGGCCTTCCGTAGGGCACAATGTGTGCAACTTCCTTGAGAACACAGGATCGCGTTGCAGCCCTAGAAACAGGCTCAGAAGACACAACATTAAGCATGCAGTGTTACCAGGGTTTGCGACCTGTAATTTTATTTTTTTGTAACGCTGGTTGCTATGACAACAGTTTCACAGCTGCTATGAGCGAGCATACGAAGGTCCTGTTGAACTTTCAAGAGATGATTGGGAAGCTCTTCTAGTGAGAGGAGCTAAGGTTGGGTCTACTAGGGAAGAAGGAGGGAAAAGTTTGAACCACCCAATCACCATGTTGGACAGGTCCAGTTCATCTAAAAGTATCTGTGCCACTCCCATAAAGGATTTGTGATCCATACGTCCATAGTCTCCCCAAACAATTATCTGTTAGGTAAAGAAACACAAGAAAATAGAAAAAAATTAGTGAAAATGTCAAAAGCTTTAATCTGATTTGTCAAAAATGTCTGGTTGTTTAATTACAATAAAGAATGAAATATCCAACTGCTGCCATAGTTAGTTCTGTGTATCCTAATCATGATGCAGTGACAGCAATGATCTGGGCACAAACAACAGTTATCCACGATACCAGGGAAAGCCCAGTGAGAGGAGCCCATTCATACAGCAGAAGCAAAATAATCTATAACTCACTTTTGCTCCCTTCTACTTGCATACTCAGTTTCTACTGGCATAAATAGCTATTACTGTTGTGTTTATCTGCTCAGCAAGTATAGAAAATATGAGCATTTACTGCCAAATGAAACCTGAAAGAAGTTTGAAACTCATTCAGTGAAAACTGTACAGGTGACATTTTCAGGTTCAGAGGAATATTTATGCAAATTACCTGTAAAACTTTCCCTTGGGGACTTTCTTCAAATGATAGAAGTTGCTGATAAAGTGGTTCCAGCGTTTTTCTTGCTACCTTTGTTTTCTTTTTGGCTATGCAGACTCCATTTTCTAATAGATACACCTTTACATATGGTGCTTAGAAGAATAAAATAGAGAACAGCAGGTAAAGAAGAAGTCTAGTTTTTTTTGTGTAACACACACACACTTTCTATCACCATATAAAAATTTGCTTTTAAAGGATATATAACTTACAAGAAGAAATATCCACAAGCAATATTAACAATTATTCCCATAAAAAGCATCCATGCATTTTCTTTACTGTTCTCTTTGGGTGTATTTTTTTCTTGACTTCTTTTTGTATGTCTCTTTTACCATGAAACAATTCAGATTTTGACCCGAACAAATCAAGTATTCCTATATATAGCATCCCTATACTATACAATATGCAAAATAGGCCTATTAAGTAAATGCAAGACTTGCAATGACTTTGGTGAAATCTGGATCAATGCTCCAAATTGTTAATAATTTAAAATTATCTACAAGGTGAAAATCAGTGAAGAAAGGACTCTGACACAATTTCTATTTTGGCAGAAGAGCTTGCTAAAAATATCATTATATTGTCCTTTTTACATAGTGTTACAGGACATCAGATTATAAAATAAGGAGTAAGTATCAAATATTGGTCTACTTTTTGAGTAGATACCTATTCCACATCTCTTAATTCCCTCTTCATTCCTGAGACTCCTATATAAAATCTTCAGTATATACTTTTCTTCCTACCCCATAAGTAAAGATGCCTTTGCTATTACCAAAAATACTTTGAGGTCTTCTGGCAGCCTGATTTTTAATTTCCTCCTGAATTAGGGCTGATTTCTGATTCCAATACAGTATGAATTTCAGTACACAACATTATAACCTACTGGGACTTGAACTTGTTAAGAGTTGGCAAAGCTGAACAGAAAAGCCACAGACCTTTTTGGTAGAATGCCATTCTCAGAATCATAGAATATACTGAATTGAAAGGGACCCATTAGGATCATCAAGTCCAAGCCCTGGCCCTGTGCTAAGATTGTTACTAAGGTTTTTCTTCCTTACCTGGCAGTGTCTTTGAACCTGGTTTTACAACAAGGCCACGGGCTCGGATTATTTCTACTTCCAGTTGTCCTTTCTTATCCACCATTCCCACCTGAATATCTCCTAGATAACAAAAAGAAATCCCAGCATTGTAATTCAGAACTACTTTAATATATGAAATGTTGAAAAAATTTCTAGGATGAATATGTGGTGACTTTTATCACCTGTTTTCCATCAATAAGTATGATCTGGATTTTAACACTACTATGTAATTTAATGTTTACCCTCTTCACTGCTGTTTATGTTAGTAAACAATTTAAAACCTCTGCAATAACACCTTCTCTCCCATCTTCCATGCCTCTATTATTTCAAATTAATTTCTATTTCGTAAGAGTTTCATATTAAAAAAAAGGCAGCGAGGGAATTAATACAAAGCAGCTCTGTAAAACTGCTTGAAATCTCTTCACCATCCCTGTAGTTAAAGACAAATTATTAAAAGATAACTTGTGAATATACAAGCCTCTAAACACAATAATAACAAACATTTTGCACCTAAATTACCAATTTTTGTACAATATTATCCAAGTAATTCAGAGAAAAGTTTGGTGTCATTAGCCCCATTTTAAAGATGGAAAACTGAAGAAGAGGTAAAAGGCTGACTTTTTCAAAGCAACTTCCTACTTTTGCATGTCTTCATAAGCATCCACAATTACATTCAACTTTGGCTGAGGTTACAGCTTTGGTCTTAACTGAGTTGTTCAAAACCACAAGAGAAATCCATATTTAAAGGGACTCTAGATAAATTTTATGTTCTAACTACCTGACCAAATAGAATATATCCTATCTAGAGGGCATAAACACTTACCCATTGATGGCGTTGCCAATGTTTGTCGTCCTACAAGCTGGGCAGGACCAAGTCCATCCAGAAAATCACTGAACTGGCTGTCTGCAGCCAACCTCACACCAGGGAAGATCAAACTAGATATAATATTGAAAAAGAAACCAAACAAAAATACACTTAAATTTGCCCTTTGTTTGTTTGTGGTTTTATTTATTTGTTTGGTTTTTTGTTTTGTTTTGGCTTGGGTTTGTTTTTTGTTTTCTAGATGTTTTCCACTTAATGTTTGTGGGTTTGGTACTACTGTAAGGAACTTACAAAACAATTACTGTAATTTTTGAAATCCCACAGTGTTCAACAAGCAGCAATTTAGCCTCCAGCATATAAACAAACAGGTAAAGAAAGCACTCCCCTCAATAATTTCCAAATTTTTATTCTTCCATAATGTTCTCCTTTTCTAATGCATTAAAGACCATTGTTAATTAGTGCTGATATGAGACCAGTTCATTAAGATACTAACATACACCCTTACCCATGATTTAGTTACATGAAGGTTACATTGCTCACACTTCTCAGTTACTGAGAATTCAATGGTTAAATATCAAATGTATGCAGTGAAAGGAAGACATTAGACCAAATACTGGTTGCTATTTTCAAAATCGCCATTCATTCAAAATATTTTGTAGAAGATGTCATTGAGAATGACGTCTATTCAATAATAGAACTGAAATCCCTTGTGGCAAATGACCAAAGTAACTTAAAATTAAAATGCTTGCCATAAATTATCTGTTACCCATTACAGAGCAACAAGAACTAATGAAATTTGTAATGACCTATCATTAAGAAATGTCCATTTCAAATGCATATAGTGCAGCAACTTGGAAACACAATATATATTGTGCAGCACAGATGGATTGTCCAGTGCTGTGAACACCACTAATAAATCAACCCTCAATAAGACTTCTCTAGGCAATGTCTCAGATACATCACTCGGAAGCTTTAACTTGGGCTTTTATGATGCTATGATAACCATGATACATTACAGACTTGTACTGCTGCCCAGATAATTTCTTCAGGTTAAAAGTAGCAGAATCTTTGAAAAACTCTTGAGCCCAGTGACCTGGAAATGCTCTGGAAATGCTTTGCTCTGCATAGCACTGACATATGCCAGGAGTTTTTGGAAGAGAACTTATCCATATCTGTGTTTTACTTGGTGTACTGCACCTGCTTCCCCTCCTGACACACGTCATGATGATGATCTGACCTCCGACATGCCCTTCTCATGGCACAGCAGAAATGATCCTCCTCCTTCCTGCACCAACACTGGGAGACTCTTTTCAGTTACAGGGGAAGACTTAGGCTTAGTCCATCAATGACACTAGCTTGTGAAGGGAATTCTGACTGAATAGGACCTACACACTCACTGTGCTTCTCTCTAACAACCAGTTTCATGGAGAAACGTCCCCCAGCTTCATGGAGAAACGTCAGGAAACCACAGGTGTAAATGCCGCTTACTTTCCCTCAGAGCTGTAGCTGTTCATGCTCCCATCCGTTGACTCCCGGCTCGCCTGGCGAGTCATCCAGTTCCTCATCTCCACGGCCAGCCCCGTCTCCGTGCTCCTCTGGACAGTGCTCCGCAGCTTCTTGCCCCCTGCTTCTGTTGGAGACAAAAGAGAAGCCCCCATGGCACTGTGCTGCCGCAGCTGGGCAGCTGTGCACACCCCTGCACCATGTGGAACAGACAGTCAGAGCCACAAATTAATGACCTGTAACAAAGCTTCCATTTAAAATGCATCAGTTTTTTAGTAACAGGAAAACAGCATCATAAATATCTTTACAGGATCTTAGTTCTGTCACCACATGCTTTCCAAGGTCAGACAACACAAGTCTGCCCATGGGGGTAACCAGATTTAAACAATCCATAGTCTAGCATGTTTAAAATATATTTTCCCTGGATGAATAAATCCCTCTTAGGAATTAAATTAAAATGTTACCATGATGTCAAAACCTGAAGAGAAATGTTGTAATTCAGATGGGTTATTGTTTGAAAAGCATTTGGTCATTATCTCCTAAATCAAGTTACAGATATCCATCAGTGAGGATAGTAAACTAAAAATCAAGAAGCCTTCCCATGCCTTCTTCTCCAATGATTAGCTGATAAATTTAAATTTATATTTAAAATATACAGTATTTATATGCACAATAAGAAACCTTATCACCTTCAAGAATAACATCTTTTTCTATCTATTTGCATAGTTTAATTTTACTTAGACAAGGGAAAAAATACTCAAACAATATAATAGCATTTTAGTGTAGGAATTTTGATCAAGACCTCAACTGGATAAAATTAGTAGAAATGAAGCCTCAGTTTTTCTTTCATGAATAAGACAGATGGTCCATGTAATTTCTGATTTTAAATGCTGTTTCTTGCACTGGGACAAGGAATTCTGCATACTTATTTCTTTTAATCTGTTCTATGCACCTCTGAGTGCAGCACGGTTTTGTGTAATATACTGATATTATAAAAGAGAAAAAAAGTTTAAAACACTACAATAATAACAATTCTTAAATACTGATACAATGAGGGCCAAGTAATATCCAATATCTTATGACATCAATGGACTCAACTTCCTTGTGCAGTTATTTGTAGCATCTGTTACCCTTTACACCTTCTCTGCCTGGTCATGTTCTAGAGGTCAGAAGAACTTCTGGACCTGTGAGGATGGTGAAGCATTAGGGATTTGAAAAACGAAATGAGCAAAAGGAGGAGACTGTCCTGGGATGAGGACTATCACACCCCAGGGGGAATGTGGGAGCACAGGAACTGGCTTAGAGTAAGAGGATCTGCACCCTTGGACAGGGAATGGGAGAGAGACCACAATTTCCATTGTCACTGTCCTACAGGCTGCAGTGTGGGTTGAAGTCTCCCAGGCCCCTCAGTCAGGAGGAATATTAGGTCAATAAAGAACATGGGAAATGTAGTGATGTGGGAACTAGACACCAAAAATACCTTGAAAACCACTGCCTCCTTGTCAAGAAAGATTAATAACTCTGCAATATTTAGCAGCAAGTGAGACATTTGTACAGCAGTATCATGAGTGGTTCAAATAATATTGCTTATTAAAAGTCTTCTATGTATTCCTTAAGACCATCACTTGGAAACAGTACATACAGATAGTAACAATAATAGAAGTAAAAATTTTCCTCTAAAATTTCAGCTACACAAATGAATTCAGTACACAGGAGAGTGAAAAAATAAATTTTATTGCATCAAAATTACTTCTAAAAATGCCTATCATCTTACATCATGTTACCTGATGTAAGAAATGCAAATAAAAAAGGCACCAGGCTACTACAACATACAAAAATGAAGGTCAGAAATCAAGAATTTCATTTCTTTTGGGTTGTATCATTCCAAGTGCCTGCTGGTTTATTATTTATATTCAACTAATGAAAGCTGGCATCTGACTTCCAATAGTGGTCCAGACCTGCTCTAAAATACAAGCACTCATTTCAAAGAAATATTCCCACAAACTGCCAGGAAAATATCGTGCTGTAGTTTTGTAGAAAAGGTACACTGCATCACAGTAACATGTGAAAAGCATACAACTCTGAAGCCCCACAGGACATTACTCCTCTGTTCTAAGAACTCTTTAGATGAGTAAGCATTAATTTTCATTCAGCCTCATTGAATGATGGTCATTCTCAATTCATTATTGTAAAATGAAGCCCCTAATGCAAATTCAAAAGAACATCTCCATCTTGCATGATTCTTCAGTATCTTCAGACATCTTTCAAAGATTTGGGAGTTTGAGAGAAATAGATGGTAGATTATGTAATATGTGAAGGAGTGTATAGTAACTTTTATTAATTTGTAAGGCAGATTTTTTTTCCGAACTAGAATTGTAAGCCTGTATGCCTTCATTGTAGAAGAACAGAATAAAAAAATGAACATAACCATTGCACATCAATTGACTGAGAAATTAAGGCAGAACTCATGCAACTGCCAATCAAGTCTTCATAGAGACACGTGTTTACAGCATCCCTCTAAACCTTAATTTAAAGCAGTTTTACTTTCCCACATTCATTTTAACTGAAATAAGTGGTGTGGTTCATATGACAACAGGCACACAAAGATACAACTTTGATACAGCATGAAAGTTAGATGTGTAGTATATCCAACTTGTGTATATGTACAAGTGGTAAACAGTAATTATTTTGACCTTGACGTGGAATTTAAGGAGGGCTGAAAGGAAGTTATGTGAATAACTATTTCCTAATTTTCAATAGAAACAGGCAGTGCTCTTGAAAAGTCTCCAAAGAGAAAGATCTGACCTTTCATCAATAAATAATCCTACAATTCCTCAAACAATTTAAAAGCAAAGATAGTGTTTTTGTCATCCATACTTCATGTTTCATAAATTCAGCATTAAAAAATTAAAAAGGTTTCAAACAGCAATGAAACCACAAAGTAGCTGCTCAGCTTAAAGAAATAGCCTTTGGTGCCAGACTTCCAAGCTGTAGCTGGTAGAGCATCTGATTGAAGATCATATCACTCTACTAAAGCCAAACTGTTTTCCTCATTCCTGCCTGGAAACTGAAACCTCTTCTCTTGTGCTAATTCAACTACTGATGTAGCTGCATTCCATACTGGACCCAAATCAAAAGGAACAAACAAAAAATATGATCTAAAGTTGTTCTTTTTCTTTCAAGACAGATAATTTTGGAAAAGATATTTATCAAGACAAAGCATACAGCTGAATGAACCCAACAAAGGCAATACTAACCTTTAGCTACACAAGTAACTTGGGTACTTGAGTACCACTCACTCAGAAATAACTATCTAACTGGTGTCACTGCAAAAGTGAGGGTTGGTTTTATAATCCTAAAGTATATATACTAATACCACTCATGTTATGCATGCTGTTTTAATCTTAACAAATGAAAAGATACGGAAGTGAGAGCTTAGAAGTGTACTTTGTTTTTATGTTGCTGAGTACTTACAATCAAAATCATTTTACTTATCATTTCCTAAACTCTAAAAAATAACATTGAAAATGTTCTCCAAATTACTATAAGCTAATTGCCCTAGCAAAAAGAAATTTCTCTCAAGTCCCCCAACAAAATATGGAATATATTATCTGAAAAACACTAGCTCAGATTCTCAAAGCCATATCATAAGGAGTGGAATAAATTACCACAAATAATTGCACTGGTATTTATGAAAGCACACTCATTCTTACAGTTGATCACACTGGTAATTTAACTAATATGGTTGCTGCAAATAGACTCTGCAGGCCACATTTTCTAAGTTATGCACAGAGTTATTTGTTCCCACAACTTGGAGTGCAAATCACTTACAAATTAGGGATGCAAAACTACTGATACAATCTTCAACAGCAGCTGAGAAGTCAAAAGCTGCAGTGAATGCAGCAGATTACCTTCCATCATCTGGGATCCAGCCAGATGAAATCCGCTGCTGGTGGTGAGAGTGAGAGCTCTCAGCTTGCTCTCGGCAGGAGCTTCCTACAACTGCTCCCCAAGCAGGCACAGAGCCACGAGAAGAGAAGGCACAGGCAGGCTGGCTATGCCAGTCCCCAGCTGGTATGTGATCTCTTGGTAGGACTTGTAGGGGGTACAGAGCAGCTGTGGCTTCAGAAACACACTGAAGTGCTTGAGGTGGCTCTTCACTGCTTTCCCCACCTCATCAGAAAAGCTGCATAAAAACTCCTTCAGCATTGTCATCTCAACTCAAGAGTTAGATCCACAAAGAGAATAAGCTGCCTTTAAGTGCCCATTTTTTAAGACTAAAATTATTTACAAACCTAGTTACCCGCTCCAGATATGTTAACAACTGGCTAGATAAAAGATAGTCTAAGAAAATGTGAACCAGTGGAAATGTGGACCAGTTATGTCCCAAGAAAAGGCGGACAGGGTAGGTCTCAAATTCCCTTGCAGCTGCACAGCTCTGTTTCTGGAGTGGCCCAAGTTTTGTTTGCACTGAAGAAGGCATTTAGCTCTTGTTGAAGCTCTAGGAAGCACAGCCAAGTTATTTTTTTCTCTGTGTTACCCACAGACCCCAAGCAGAAGACACAGTTTAGAATCTATTAATTTAAGCAAGATTTGGGCAACACAGATTCCATTGCCACTTGAGTTTGAGCTCATTTCACTGATTCTCTTAGGCCAGTGCTAACAATCAGTTAATGAAATTTTGGGTTACAGTCCTTCCAATGAATATTTTCACAGTGCATGCTGTCAGCACTTCTGAAACCCAAAGAGCATTTCAGAGCCAGGGGAAACTGTTATCGGGGCTTTCTCTTACTTGTAAGGAGAAGATCTGCATTCTAGTTCCTGCTTCCATGAGTATCTGAATGTAAAATACTGATAAATTGTGACTGGGACAGGAATGGCCTGCACTGATATGCCCAAAGAAGAGTTGCCTTCAGCAAGAAAGCACTTCAGGATGGGAGCAGCCAGGTTTGGAAGGTGTGAGAGTCTGGGCTGTGAGTGTCAGTCTGCCCCATGCATTTTTAGATTTCTTAGGAGGCCTCATTAGTTTTTCATTTTTGGTCAAGAAACACTTTTTCACTCTTGTCCTACTCTTTTTTTTTCTTCCTCTGGCCATAATGGAGGCATGGTTAATCAAGACAGCACCTAAGAAAATGTAAAAGATAGAACTGAATTAAATAATCAACAATAATCAACTGCAAAACTGTTGCTTGCACTTCTGGTCAAAGGCTGGTATAGAAGACTTGGCATGCCATTCTTGATGAATTTCCTACAGGACCCAAGAGGCATCATGAATCTCATTTGTTCCTGGCCAGACTGCAGCATCCTTTGCCTGCATTCTGCTTCCCTGCCATGGCAAGGCTGGTCGTATGTTCAGCCAACTCTGTGCCTTGGTGTGGCCATGTGATGTGAAGTCAGTTTGCCACGTGGCTTCTGAGCAATGCTGTGGTTTAAGGCAAGGATCTGCTCTTTATTCTCTCCCACATCTTAACTACATCTGCCACTGTAATTTCACTGTTGCTCTGATGCCCATTCTCCAGTCTTAACTGATCCTTCAGAATTGTTAAGAGCATCAGAAAAGAGAAACTGGTTTTGTGTGTGGCACCCATCACTTTAGGATCTTCAACTCATGGTTTTATGTTCCCAAAAAGGTTTTTGAAATATTTTTACAGGACTGAACTGTAAACAAAGAGCTGTTTTCCTGCATGCATTAAGTACAATAAGTACTTAATGTTCATAAAACTTTACTAACCCCAGCATTATTATTCAGAATCACATGCTACACATAAAAAGCAGGAATAACCATCTTGAACACCCAATGGTTTGTTTTCAAGTACCAGTGCTAAGTAACACTCCTGGTAATCCCAAGAAAGTATATAGAGCATCAGAATCATTGTATATATATACAGTACATACAGCACAGAGGTCTGATGCTTGGCCATTCCCTTGACAAAGAATTTACCCCTGATAAGAGAGGCTGTCCCAGGGAATCAAAACTAATTAACCACAGCTGTAAGGAAGAGAACAGTTAGTGCTGATGTAATTCCCACTTCTCTTTTGGTTATCTGACTGGTTATACAACAACAAACAGGCTATGCAGGTCTGGCTGGATCTTTGTTTTTCAGGTGCTGATTACAGATCTTGACAGTGAGATGCAGATCAAGAATAGAACTACACACAGACACTCAGGTCCTTCCAGCACCACTGCAGAGGTCTCTGTTACTGATAAGGCCCTCAGTTTTCTAGGTGTGGTCTGAGGATTTACCTGCCAAAAGCCATTTACCTGCTGCAAACCTGAACACAGAGATAAGACAACAAAAAGCACATGTCTTTGTAGCCCACAGCTGTATCTACCATGTGACAAGTGACCTGAATGAACAGATCCTCAAGAGCCCTCAGTTAGACCAGTTATGATCTCCACACAGATAAACGTTCTTATCATTCAAATGTAATAGGTCTATAATCATTTGTACATATTTTGTGCATGTGTCAGAATGGTAGCATTCTATATCCACTTTGTACATCCTGTACAACAATCTATATATATACATATATATATATACACACATATACATACATTACATATATATACATATACATACATATACATTATATAAATATATATATATATAATGTAACTACAAAAAGTGCAAAGCAGTGGAAAATCAGTCTCATCCCCAATCTATTAAAATCCTGAAAAACAAAGAAAGTAACTTTGTGGAATTACATTCTAATTTTGTATACAATTTATATAAGGAATATAGATGTACAACTAGATAGGTGTACATCTTCACCACAGGAAATCTTTACATCCAGTCTCTGATTTTGCCAATGACAAAGGATGACCATCCAAAGTAAATAGAAACCATTTCTGCAGTTTTAAGAGGTAAATGATTTTTATGTTTACATGGACACTCAATTTTCTGGATGTATACCATTCTTATGTATTTTTTAATAACTATTATTTCATGCAGTGTCAAAAGCAGATTAAAAATGCTTAAGCAGCAAAGAGTACATTCATTGAGGAGCTTAGAATTGCTTTTTTTTTTGCATTATATGAAGTGAGAGATACTTTCTAAATTTGGAATAATGGCAGTAACACTATTCTTTATCTCAACCTCTATTATATTAATTGTAGCAAGGGTCATTGCATACACTATCAGACAGATCTGGGCAGCATTTTTGAATGATGTAGCAAATGTGTTGAAACAATTCAACACCCTCTATTAAGGCTTAATGAGGTAGATGGTGCCAAGAACTTGGATGGCTACTGAGATTACACAAATTAGAAACAGCTCTTCCTCCATTTCTTTGTCTAAGATGAATAATGATCCTATGCAAATACCATTATTTAAATAACCACAGTTCACAAAAAAAGGGAGCAAATTTCACACTGAAATGACCTATTTTCAAACTACTGCTCTTAAACATTTACCTCTCCAAACTGAAACAATGACAACACATTGCATTGTTCTTCTGACCACATTCTTGACATTGACATTGAAAAATGAAAATTACAGCACATAGATAGGAGATGGGTTTTTACACATTTATGTAGGCACCACCAGAGATGCAACCTATCATACACTGTAGCTCCACTGCTGCTGCTACAGCCACATCCGAGTTACCTGGCAGCTATTCAGGTACAGGCTGCAGTGTAACCAGCAGCGCAGAAGAGAAACACAACTATTAGAGAAATACAGCTTTAAAAATCTACTGGGCATTTCTAACTCAGTTTTAAGTATGTTGTGCTTTGAATGCCAATCTTTCTGCAGTTTCTTCCACTTTTCCCTTAGTTTTCCAGAACACATACAATTTTTTTTGTCACGCTCTTTGCTTTGCCAGCAACAGTATAGTTTTTTCTATGCTTATTTTTTAAAGGTCTTATCAATTTTGGCATCTACAGCCACTTCATTAGTACAGTACCTGAGTATAACTGGTAAAAACATTTGTGACTTGCTTGAAATGCCTGCTATACTGCCTACACCCTTGAACTCAGCCCATGGAGCTGCAGAAATGGGACAGACCGACCACCATGATGGAAAGGCTGACCCAAGACAGCCTCTGAACTGTGCCCTAACAGCAAACAGAAAAAATAATTAACTATAAAATTAAATGTCATGCAGATTCTTACGAACAATAATTATTGCATATTCAGAGTGCTTTTTATCCTCCAAGATGAGTGACCCCACCATTGCATGCAATGTGCAGCAGACGATCTCTGGTGTGTTAGCATCAATCGAGGCAAGATCTTTAAAGGTTCATCTCTTACAGGATAACCTGTCACAGGGCATTATACCCTTCTTTCATATCCTTCCTTGGCTCTGCCTATGAACATTCCACATAAACAAGGTCATCTTTACCACCAAGGCTAAAATGTAGGCCAATTCCCCCAAGATGATGTAGTTATTTTCGTTTTCTTCATAGCCTGATACTCCTATATTACTTTATTCTTTTTAAGATGGTAATTTTAAAGGATAACTACTTAATCTGCAGAATTCTCTTCACTTTAGTAATTACTGTGCTAATGAATTTATTGTTACTACTTCCCCCATTTTCTATTTCTGGTCAAATTATTGTCTGCTTGTTATTGTCTACTGGGACCTCCAGAGGGACACTGTGATCTGGCGGTCTAACCACAGGAACAGAATCCAGGAACTGCTGAGTTTTATTCCAGCTGTACCAATGTGCAGTGATTAATCAGTGAGAAATGCCACTGAAGCCATTACCAGTGCTCAACTGAGCAGCTCTGTGTACCTTTAAATAAAGTCCTGAGTCTTCATTCAGGGGCAGCACTCCTGCTGACACCTATGTGGGATCCAACAACCCCTCCAGCAAGTTCCCCAGCTAATTATCAGCCCGATGACAAGAGAGTAAAATGTGCTTCTATTCCTACTGAACTCCTGCAGCAACACTCAGATACTTCTTTCAGTAGACATCAATATGCAAAACTGTAACGTAACTTCTCCTCAGCTAACACAACTAACTTTTGCTATTTTTGGCATGATTGTCTTGGACTGAAGAACATTCTCTGGCTTTTTTTTTTTAATTGCCTTTTGTTTTTCTAACATACTGGGAAACGAAGATGCTTTCCAGTTCTTTCTGAATTAATTTATGTCTTAAATTATCATAAATTATCTCTTGAATAGTCTTCAGCACCTGCAAAGCATTTGGCTTTCCCCTTCAATCTCATAGCTTCACTACCACCCAAAAACTTCAGCAAAGGAAGATATTAAATTGAAATATACTCCCTTTTGGTGGGCATTGTTCTGCATACAGACCTTGCCATAACGAGCTGCACTCCTGGCAATGTGCTATTTAACTGTTTATTACAACACCTCAGTGTAAATGCAAATCAGAAGTGAAGTATAAAAAGGAAATCATAGTGAAAATTTATTACAGTAAACAATACACAGTGTAATTTGAGGAAGCACCAAGTTACCAGTCCCACTCACAAAAACAGACATAGGCCTTCTAGTGATCACATCATGTGACCTGAGCCTCTCTTTTCTCTGCATGTTGGATAACTCTACTTCTTCTCCAGTAAGCCTCTTGTACCTAAGAATTCATTTGCTCAGTTGTTCACAGGAAAGTTTAGTGCACTCATGCACTACTTGTAAATATAGCATGTGCATGAGACTTTGCACCATGACTACACAGACATCTAAAAGGATGTCACATACATTTATAGTGGAAATTGTCTTATCGTTTGACAGTCACAAAATTTCTTTAACTTCAACAAAGCCAAGATTTCAGAAAAAATATGAATGCCTCGAGAGCATTCATACAGATACTGATTGGTACTCTGTTCCCATACCTCTTCAACAATTTCCATGTAATAAATTGCATTTCCATGTAATTCCAAGTCTGTTCTAAGTGGTATTTGACACCAATTCTCACTTCAGTATGCAGGCCACACATTTTATCATTAGTGAATCTAATAAAATAAAATGCAAAAGACATCTCTTTAAAATTCTTGATACTTTGACAACATAAATTTCTGGCACCATGTTAGTCCTGTGTGTATACATGCAGAAATGCCAGGAAGAAATGGATAATACAAGGAATTTTTTGCTAAAACCTTTTACTAGATATGGTTAAGAATAATAAACTCCTAAATAATGAATGTGCATAAACTTGAAGGATTCATCTCAACTGATCAGCAGGTAAGAAATGCTATTTTAAATAGCAGCTCCCTGTACTGCAAACCAGGCCAACCAGGGCAAGTTTAAGCCTATCCATGACAAATTCCCCTGCACTCTGCATTGGTGAGGCCACACTTCGAGTGCTGTGTTCATTTTCCGGTCCTCCAAGGACACTGAGATGCTGGAGGGTGTCCAGAGAAAGGCAACAATGCTCTAAAAACCAGATCTTATGAGAAATAGCTGAGGGAGCTGGGCTTGTTTAGCCTGGAGGAGACTCAGGGGGACCTCATCACTCTCTACAAGCACCTGACAGGAGGTTGTAGTGAGGTGAGCTTCAGTCTCTTCTGCCATGCCTGCAGTGAGAGGATGAGAGAAAATGGCCTTAAACTGAGACAGAGGAGATTCAGATTAGATACTAGAAACAAAAATTCACTGTTGGGGTGGTCAGGCATTGGAATGGGTTGCCCAGGGAGATGGCGGAGTCACCACCCCTGGAGGTGTTCAAGAGGTGTCTGGATCTGGCTCTGGGTGATGGGGTGTAGGGGTTACAGTGACAGTGCTGGGTGGGCAGCTGGACCGCATGTTCTTGAAGGCCCCTTCCAACCTTGATGATTCTGTGATTCAAATTCATGGCTGCCAAAACCAGCAAACAGCAGCTTTCCACAGCCCACTTCTTCCGTACACCACAGCTTGGATGCCAGGGCTTAAGAGATCTCCTCCTTTAATCAGCCGACACGTAAAGGGATCTTCTTAATCATCAGGTTCAAAAATAGCTACAAAAATTATTAACTTGTTGTATTGAGTTACTTGCTAATAAATTACTTCTGAACCTGACAGTACTCATATTCTTTCATACCAAGAGATACACCTCTGGACCAGTATATCTACTTCAGCAGTTAAGAAAAAGAGTCTTCAAGAGAGTATCTCAAATAAATGCCTGAACAGGTATTTTCTAGATTTTTCTATTTGTATTAAAAATATGACTGAGTGTGAAATGTAAAAAAAAAAAAAGAAGAAAAAGAAAAGCACCCTCGTAAGAGGTTATCTTTTTTTTTGCAGAAATAACTACATCACATGCAGAAATAACTACATCACTAGGACAGTTAACTTATGAAGTGGGTCTGACACCTTTTTCAGATGAAACTGTAAAAGAACATTTGTATATGAACATAGGAGTATGTACCACAACCACTTTAATTACATTTCATTAATATAATTGTATAAACACTCATAAGACAACAAATTCCGATTTGAGTGCAGAGATGACCTGCCATCCAGAGAACACATCAGTTTTTTCTTTCTAATCCCACTGAGAACACTTGGGAAATGATCTTTGCTGTCATGCCTGCCATTCCCTCTGTAACCTGGTATGTCTAAACTGAGGTAGAAGAAACTCAAATCCATAAAACTGCATAGCAGTTCCATTTCTATTTTTTTTCATGGGAATTAATGAAATGCATTTTCAAGTGTAGCCTACATCTAAATGGGATCTGATAACACAAATCAACACAATATGTGACATGTTCATCATTATACAATCTTTTAACACTTCTCTTTGAATAATTTGCCAGCACAAAATAAATAAATCATTACAATTATCCTTAAATTTACAGATATTTCTCTACTGACTTTCATGCACTTCATATTTCTTTGAACCAGTGAACAGTTTTAAGCAAACACAGATTCCACCAAGGAATAAATTAAATGCTTCCTAGAGAAGTAAAGAAAACCAAGTAGAACAAAACAAATCAATACTCTGATTTCACACAGGATTAATGCAATTATTGTATCTAAAAATCAGGACTGAAAAGAAAAAGCTTCAGGAATGATAAAGAAAAATAATCTTCAAAGAATACCTACACATTTAGTTTAGGATAATTTATGATATTTTCGGTGTGTGCTTTCAGCCATAGTGTTTATTAGCACATCAATAGTATTAAAAATGCCATCTGAAGCCTACCCTGCAGTCTACTGGCAATATTTTGCAGTTCACTTCATTGTTCAAGGCAGGGAGCAGATGAGAGTACTGAAGGACAGCAGAGTTTGCCCCAGGGGGAAGCCACTTCTCTTCGACTGAAAGTGGCAGGCTGGCCAGCCCCAGAGTAAGAACAAGGAAAAGGTGAGGGACCATGCCTTGGGATTCAATCAGAATTGAGAGGTGCTTTGGAGAAAAAAAATCAGAGACCATCGCACATGAGAAGATAAATCAAAACACACAAAGACAGACATTACCCACTGAACTCAGCCTGAAATGTGGAAGGTGATAAATGAACATGCAGATATTTTAAACAGATCATGAATAGTGTACACATAGAGCTGAAACATGTTTGCACAGCAGCACTGGACATTGGTTTCTCTGTTTTATAGTGTTCAAATCTATTGAAGGTGCAATTTGCTCCATTAGTCTTAATGAAATTAAAAATCTTGAATTAGTTCTGATAAAAGAGGGAAATCCCATCGGTTCATTCTATACATAAACATATTTAAACACAACAGATTACTTTCTTTATGAAACCAGTATACTCAAAACAAACTCATGAAATACAAGTTCCATTCTGGACACAGTTTGGTGCCATGCATAACTATGAATGTACATTTGCACATTCCAAATAGCAAGTCTTTTTGGGGGCCATGGCTACACACAAAATGCACTGCATTTCTCCTGTTAGCCTTCCACCCACACTGCTGCCTCTAAGGAAAGGGTACTTGGGGCCAGAATGTAATTGCTCAACTCTGGTTCTATACAAATTCTGTTGTAATAACAGACAAGGGGTATCTGAACAAGCTCACAGATTGTCAGAAAAGCATCCGCGAGGAAGTGTGGTTTGTTTTTTGTATGAATGAGCAGAAAATGGAAAGAATGGAAAGACCCTCTATCCTTTATTTCTCCCCCCAACATAACTAAACTTCAGCTAGCAACTTCATTCCCAATGTGACGATAAACATCATCCGTTAAATCCCACCTCACTCTCCAGCTACAAGCACGGTGCTACAAATCTCTCTCTCAGCCCAAGCCACTCTCCATCACTCGCGTCCCCCATCCAGCTCCTCGCCCAGCCGAACCCCGGCCCTTCCCGGCGGGCGGCCGCCGCCGAGCCCGGCCCGTCCGCGGAGTGGCCCGGAGCGCCCGCGGTCCCCGCGCACACCTGCGGCCACCATGCCCCGGCCCCTCACCTCTGTCCTCCTCCTCCAGGGAGTTCATGCAGGGAAAGTAGACCGCCAGTGCCTCGAAGGAGGCGGAGAGGCTGCTCCGGCTCTGCGACCGCTGCATGGCGCGCCCGCCGGCCGCCGTCTGCCGGCCCATCTTGGCCGAGCGGCACCCGCCTTTGGCGCGGTACAAGAAGCGCGGCGTCTTGGCGGCGGGGGCTGAGGGCGGCGGGGAGCGCTGGGCGGGCTGCGCGCCGCGGAGCTGGGCTCTGCCCCGCTGTGCCCGGCTCTGCCCCGCTGTGCCCGGCTCTGCCCCGCTGTGCCCGGCTCTGCCCCGCTGTGCCCGGCTCTGCCCGGCTCTGCCCCGCTGTGCCCGGCTCTGCCCCGCTGTGCCCGGCTCTGCCCCGCTGTGCCCGGCTCTGCCCCGCTGCCGCCGCCGCTGCTCTCGGCGGGGCGGGCCGCCGCAGCCGGCACGGGGCCGCCTACCAGCGGGGCGAGCAGTCAGCCGGCGGCGCAGGGCTCCGGGGCGGGCAGAGCTGGACGGCGCCGTCGTGCGAGACTCGCGGGCGGGACGGCCCGGCCGCGGCGGCTGTAAATACCGAGCGCGCCGGAGGCAGGACCGGGGCACGGCGCCGGCCGGTAGCGGCGGGACGTCCCGCAGGCACCGCCCGCAGACTTTGTTCTCCGCCCGGTTCCCGCCGGGCTGGCGAGCGGCCCCAGCGCGGCAGCAGGCGGGAGGGGCGCGGCGGGGCCGGCCGGGGCTCGCAGGGATGCTGGAGGCGGGGGGAGGCCGTAGAAGGGGCGGCCCCGTGGCTCGGCACGGAGCGGGGAACGCAGCTGCGGCCCCGGCGGGGAGTGGGGCTGGTCAGCGCTGCCCCCACTCCCGGCCGGCAGGACACACCTGCCGCTTACGGGCGAGAGTCTTCTCGGGTGGGGTCTGTAAAAGAGGGAACGAACCACTGGACCAGAGAAAGACTGAGCTGGGAAGGGGTCCCTGGGTCATGAGGCAGGGTCACTAGGGCCAGCTGCCCTGCCTGGGGGCCAGACGGCTTTGAGTATCTCCAAGGATGGAAACTCAGCCTCCCTGGGAAACCACTCATCAATGCTCACTCACCCTCACAGTGAAAAACTGCTGATGTTCAGCGTGAGGCTTCTGTGCTCACTGAGCTTGTGCTCATTGCTTCTGTCAGTGGCCCAGCATCTCTTGAGGAGCTGGCCCTGCAAGCCACAGGCAAATCCTTCATCTCTTCTCCACTTTAAGACAAGCTGTATTTCTCTAAAGCACATCTGCCTCCTTAGCAAACATTAGTGTACCTTTTCTAAAGTCAGTCCTTAGAGGATTTGCTTATAGCTACATCACATAATTTTGGGGCTTTTATCCAGTCTTACTTCCATATCTTCCTCAACACTATTAAATGTTACCTTTTTTTCTTTTATCCTGTATGTTACATTGAGTATATAGCAATTGGCAAACTTTTCTCTAAACTGCTAAGAAAATAAAGCCCTGGACATGATTAAAAAGAGGTACTAGCTACTGTACCAATCTTTTGAAGCATCAGCGACTTATTCCACCATAGTTCATGACAGTGCAAAAGTGCTATCAAACCTTGCACATGGTAGTTGTTTCCTTACAGGCCCTTTGAACAGTAATGACAGTAAATGCAGGGCTTGGGGCGCACTCAGTTTAATGTCAAATAAAAAAAGAATTATCTCAAAATAATGGTTAAATATAATGTTTAGGGTTTGATCTAACAAATTTTGCAGACAGAATGATGGTTTGAACTGAAACTCTTCATGACGAAAGTGTGTAGAGTGAAGTACACTTCACACCCCTCTCATGTGATTTCCTTGAGCTGATGATTGGAAAGGATAATAATAAGACATTAAAACCAGCCAACACTATCACTGATATACTTTGCTGAGGAATGAAAACTAGTTGGAACTTTAGCATTCAGGGATAGAACCATCATCACTCAATCTACAGCAAAGCAGTGAGTTTTTACAGCTATTTTTATCATTTGCCCAATAACTTGATTTCTAGATAACTTATAATACACTAAAGCATGTTTCATGTAACATCTTAGGAACTTATTTTAGAAGAACATAAATCCCTTTTTTCCTCTTTACTGGCTATAAAAGATGCCCAGGGCAGCTTCTCTAGGCTCTGACATCTTTTAGATGTCTCATTCAGGTCATGTTCCAAAATGTGTGTTTAGCTGCTCATCATGTTTCTCTGGCCACATGCCCAATTTTGTCCCCTCCCTGTGATGTTTTTCAGATTAACAAGAAGGTGAGCTGCCAAGAGCAGCAGACACCTCTCTGGTATGCCACAGGCAGGCCCACAGGCACTCCATGATGGCAGAGACCTGCCAAGGTCTGTGGAGGACGCCTGGTCAGCCTGCAGTACCTCTTCCCCTAAAATCACCCTTTGCATTACATCCCTTTAAAGTATTTTCAAGTGGTAGAGTGAGCTTTTCCTGTTTACACTTCACTCTAAGAAGACATTACTGAAATACTATAAAGCAAACAACTCTAAAAGAAAGTGTAATGGTAGTAATAATAATAAATGTCTAATATACAAAATCATATAATTGGCAAAACCCAATACAATGTGTTGAAATAATTGCTAAAGATATTTTTAAAAGATTTGGTAACTATAGAATTTTCTATCTATAAACATTAAAGCTGACAAAATAACTTCCTTCAACATTTTTATGAATGCAAGATTTGGCAGAAAAGTAAATGTCCATTAAATAATAATTCATGACTGCTTTTGAGAAGTTGGATAATAAAAATGAGTTAATGTTCATTACATTTCAGATGAAGTACTGGTTACTTTCACAAAAACAGTTGAATAAAACTGAAAAGACATTGAGAATGCAGAGAAAGGCAAAACAACAGTTGGGTGGCTTGGAGATAGATAAATATAAACATATTATATTATATTATATTATATTATTTTAAATATAAAATCTAAATAAACTCTAGAATACATATTCAAAAAAGAGCAACTGATTTGGAACATCTGTTTCATCTACTTTCACTCACATTTATAAATATTCTTGTGTAAGCACTCCCTTAGAAGTGTCTCTTGTAGAAGAAATAATACCTGCTTGGAAGCCAGGAGGCTTCTAAGCCATTAACAACAAATTGATATTTTTGCTAATATTGTCAATATAAAAAACCTGTTGCTGTCATTGATAAAATCAGCCTATACCAAGAAAAGCACTTTAAAACCTCAACCATCTGTAGTCAATTACAAATTATCCCAAAGAGACATTGGGATATCAGGCACCTATGCAAAAAAATCCATAACAAAACACTGGATCACCATCCTATCCAAGCTTCCTCAATATGCTTCTGTCCTAATTTTCTTTCTTTAAAATAAATGTTTAAATTGAGAATGAAAATAGACATAAAGAACTGAGGTGAGAAATCCATAAATTCTCATGGTATTTGAGGAGGCTGTCCTCAGTTTCTAATGATTGCATTATACAAATAATCTAATTGATGGCAATCTAGAGACATCCTGAACTGCAGAAAACAAGTTTACTACCCTGGCATTGACAACATCCCCCAGCTGTTTTGCTGATTGTTTAAATTTTAACTGACACTCATTGATTTGCTTCACCAGGTAGAAGTGAATAAAATTCCTGTTAAAGGAACAGCACCCGAATTCCCATGTCAATGCTAAATATTAAGACAAAGCAAGAGACTCCCAGGTATTCTATTTTTTTAACATTTTCATAGTTTGCTGAAAGAAACTATGTTGTGGGAATCCAGGTCAAACAGAACAAGGTCAAACACCTTCTATAAATGTATGTACTGTCCTAAAGAAATGCTATTTGTAGGGTTGGATTTATTATCAAATATTTTGGTGGCTCGTCTAAAGAACTGTGGAAGCAATTGCTTGCTAGTTGTGTTCCCTGAAAATTACTTAAAGATGAATTTGTGGCACTGGATATTTGGTGTCAACCTACTCTAAATACAGCCAGCCAATAATAGAATTCTAAATTTAATAAATGTACCTTTCTCTTTTTATGTAGATATGCCATGTGAGGTAATTTAAAAAGTAGCATGGAAGTTAATGTATTCCCCATGCTTTTCCATGTTTCATCTGTAACTGGGTGTATTTCAGCAAGTTTGCTTCAAGTAAACACTAATTATTAGACTTAAAATGGGGATGCTTCAGAAAAATAATGATTTGATGATTCCTTCATGAAACCGTAACTTTTATCAAGGACAGAAAAATCAAAAGGAAAAATTAAATTTCTTCACTTCCCATTTCTACTTCTATGTACTGAACCCACAGGTCATAATTCCCTGGAATGAAGAATTCAATAATTTTTATGGCAATTATTATTTTATTATTGCCTATATTATGGATTAATTCCTAAAGCCTGCTTCAGCTTCTGAACACAAGATAAAAGCACACATTGCCATAAAAGAGTTCTTAAGCCCTTGTGCACATTTTGGAGAGGATTCTCCAGGGCAGTCACTATGGAAGGGTGATCTAAAGTTTCTCCTTTAACGTGCAATTAAGGAAGGTATCCTGGGAATGGGACTAGAAAGGAATTATTGACTTCTCTTTGTCACCTCTTCTGTCGAGCATTGCCCACAGACTTCTTTTGTTGGCTACAGAAGGGATTTATTTTATTCATGATTGTCTTCAAAAAGAACCAATTCAGCGGCTGAGCTTTATATGCTGGTTAATTAACTTGTACCACACCTATCAACTATTAGGCATAACATATTAAAATTGTAATTCAAACTCTTAATGAATTCCCACTTATAAGAAATCTTTGTGCAACATGTCACTACAACAAGGGCAAACTGCTTCCTCTTAAAACAGGAGGGAGAATCCCCCACACCTCCCACACTGTGTTTTGTTTCACTGAGTTTTTGTCTCCTCTCATGCCTCACTCTTCACTAATCAGAGACAGCCAACATGAGACAGAGAAGAAATACTTGACAAGGACCTTAAAAAGAGTTAACTGAATTGTCTCCCACTCCAAAAAATAACTCAGTTTGAAAACCCAGCATTTATCTAATTCTAGGAAGACACAAAAGGAAAAATAAATACCAGTATTGGTTGGAGGAAATGTTATTCTCCACTGAGTCTCCAATTATTCAAGTAATTTCCAGTAATTTGTGCAGATTAAGTATCACTGGAATATACAACTGCTATTATTACTGAATTGAACCTTTTTTTCCTTTGTGTAAAGCTAAAACAATACACAGAAAAGATCATTAAAAACACAGCCCAGTTAGTGTAAAACAGGGCTTATGTATAAAAACTTGTAACATGTAGTAACAAGCTGCTATTGTCTATAATTTGCTAAATGTTAGGACTGTGCTGGCTGCCCTCATTCCCTACAGAGACGGCCAAGTGCCAACTCCAGCCCAGCACTTTGAAAGGGCAGATTCCAGAAATCTACAAGATCCTTCACAAAGTAATGGCTGCTTTTACTGAATCCTGTCTTATAAAAATTCACTGTTCTTGACTTAGTATTTTTTTGATCATGATCAAAGAATCATAGAATGGTTTAGGTTGAAAGGGACAGTTAAAACTCATGTAGTCCAATGCTCTTGTGATGAGCAGGGACACCTTCCACTACACCAGGTTGCTCAGAGCTCCATCCAGCCTGATCTTGAATGTTTCCAGGGTTGAGGCATCTACCTGTTCCAGAGTTTTACCACAATTGTTATAAAAACACTTTTCCTTATATCTTATCTAAACCTACCCTCATTTGGTTTAAAACCATTACCCCTTGTCCTGTCACAACAGACCATGATAAATAGTTGTCCCTGACTCGTCATGACCTTTGTCATGAACTCCATCCCAGGGCAATAGCTCCCATGCAGCATTGACCTTCAGTGGTCTCCGACTCTTCTTAAACTTTCATGATATAACAATAATTCCTATGTTATTTCTACATCTAGCAGTTAGCTATAAGTTTTCTAAATTCTACTTTATTTAAGTCATACATTTGGGTTTTTCTGAGCATCCCCTTCTAAGCAGTCCCAGAGAATGCAGGTACACTTTTCTGTTTGCTTACATGGTAACAGTAAATTTTTCCATTCTCCCACTTCTTTGGCATTTTCTACTGTAAGGTCAACTCCACCCCAAATATCAAGCTAGGTACACAGTACAGATTTATACCAAAATAGCTTTGCTGACTGACACAGCTGTTCGGGGAGAATTCCCTAGTTGTTAGTGCAAGTGCAGTTATATCAGCAAAACAGGATTCTCCTAGAACTGCTTGTTTTGCATGCCCACCTTAGGACTCATTTATGGGTACACAATTCCAGCATTCCTGCATGGGAATAGTGGTTCCGCTGATCCCATCACCTTAACAGTCTCTGCCAATGGGACTCTACCTTCAAGTACTTCAGCCTGTGTGGAGATAATTTCAAAGTCTTGTACATTTTCAAAGGATACAGATTTGAAGAGCTGAAAGAAATTACTTTCACTACATCTCTTTCAAACACTCAACAAATTTCAGTTTCTAAAAATAAAATCGGGAAATTTTAACATAAGAATTGTTTAAAAAGGTAGAAATAGAAAAGTCCTTTGGTTTTTTTCTTGGAAACATAGGCTGCTTTCAGATGCATGAAGACACCAATTTTAGTTTCTTAAACAACATAGTTGTATTGCTTGTCCTGCAGTTGGCATTCTCTTCTGCATTAAGCTCTCTATAATGAACATAAAGGAAATCTATAAAAGTAACTCTTTTTCTTTAATGCTAATATTAATCACATGTGAAAGCTTTCTGTTCTTATTTACACAAAATGTATTTACTTTCCCCTTCAAGGTTTATGAGAAAACCACAAAACCAAAATAAAGTAATAATTTTTCTGGATAACAAAAGGAGTTTTTAATGGGCTAGCATGAAGCAACACAATGTAGATAGCTCACAAGTAGCTAAGAGGTTGGAGAGAGAAGCTCTACACTGCTGACTATTTCTGTTTTGATTAAAATAATTTCACATCTTTATGATCACAAGGTGATCTGCAAATCACAAGGTGTTTTAGAGCTTGGCAAAAACTATTACTTCGTAATGCTTCATCAGGGAGAGAAACCAAGAGCACAGAAATAAAAAGCTACATGGTTTTTTGAGGAAAGAAGTGTTGAGAAAAGAAACCCATAGGAAAAATATCAAGCAGTTTGAAAAACTAAAGGCAAGTGGCAGGGTTTTGTTTGTTTTGGTTTGGGGTTTTTTTTTGTTATAAATGCATATGTTCTATCTGCTTCCTCTGTTTTGATCCCAATCCACCTTTTTGCCTCTGAGACTGACCTTCATAATTCATCACACCCATCAGCTTAAAAACAAGCTGTAGTTATTCATTTATATGCTCAAATTATATTATTGCAGCTGCCTGTGTACTCCACTGAAAGTTTCAGAATGTCTTAGAGGAGGATAGTGTAATTAGTTTCAGACACTCTAATTTCATGAAACATGATTTGTTTCCCTTATAATTCCATCTTCAGTAGAGATGGGACAAAACCAGTACAGAACTATTGGCACTTGAGTGGCGTGTGGAGCACAGCGTCCTGAACCTCTGTTTGGGCTGCAATCTGCTGATGCTACTGAAGAGGATGTACTGCAGAAGAACACTCTATGATCTTTATGCTTCTATTCTGGGTCTTTATTCTTGTATTCTGCCAGAAAAAAAAAAATACTAAGAGCATCCTACTGAAATGAAATGTGTTTTGCAAACAATATGTAAAATTATGAACATGTAAACAACAGGGTGAAAAGCGAGGTGTGTACCTGTCACACGTTGTTCTCTGCACTCAAGAACTGCAGTGACTAGAGAACATAGTTTGCCAAGGACAGAGCAGGTCTGGTTCAATATGTTTGCCTTTTAAGAGTAATACGTTATCATCAAGTGTCAAAAGCCTTGTGAGTCCAAATGTCAGTGTTGAAGAGACATTTGTCTTGCAAGTCAGTCAGGTAATTTCAAAATACCCCGTAGAAGGTTAATATATATTAAGGTGGTGTGATTTTGCAAAGTTCTGTGCCTATTAGGTTATCTGTTTTCTTGAGACCACAGATTACATTCATTGAAAACACTGTGTGCCAGAGTCCTGTGCATGATTTCAGTGCAGAACAACCAAACGGGATTTTCTGAGGCTCCTTATGCTCTGCAAAGCACTGCAGAGACTTGCCACATCTATGTGGTAAATCATGCTCTTTCAGACTGCCTGCACTGTGTAGTGCACAGGTAACCAGCTGCATCCATCAGCCAGCCTGGCTTTCAGGCTGGCTGTAACCATCATATGGTTCCACCTATAACCTTATGGTTACCATCCATATGGTTACTGCTAACTGGTAGAGTGGAATCTCTGAATGCCTCAGAGTTCCAGAATGTCACTGGAAGCTACACCATTTTAATGATGTCATAAATTTCCCTTCTTATGGGTACAAGTGTATAGGCTGCAAATACTTTAAACCTTAACTAGGATTTCACAAAGGGACCACATTCACTAATGAAACACCTTAATTTTAATGGTCAGCACTGAACTCACTGTTTAGAATCTGAGTCAGCTGGTGGGCACCAGAATCTACCTAGAAATAACAATAAAAATATTTTCCAAGCAAAGTTTAAATATATTTTGATCTGCTGATGTCATGTTTATCTGACAAAATCACAGATTTCAATTTTATTTTGTAAGTTTTCACATTATTTATAATTCTGGCTGAGGAATGTGTGCTGTTGTCATTAAATGTCTCTCATTTCCATGGTGTTTTAGTCATAGCAGTGTCTCTTCAGACATGCTCACACAATCCATGAATCTCAAAATGCCAATAATGAAAAACAATTTTATTTTTCTATTTCATTTGTTTATATCTGGTAATCCACAGCTATGTCAACATGAGCAAATACAATATCAGGACACATTCTGATGCACAGAATGTGTTGAGCTGGAAGGGACCTTAAAAATGATCTAGTTCCAACACACCTGCTGTGGGCAAGGACACATTTTGCTATACCACATTGCTCCAAGCCCCATCCAACCTGGCCTTGAACACTTCCAGAGGTGAGGCATCCTCTCAGCTTCTCTAGGCAGCCTGTTCCAGTGCCTCACCACACTCTGAGTACAGAATTTCTTCCTAATATCTAATCTAAACCTTCCCTCTTTCAATTTTAACCCATTACCTCTTGGCCTATCACTACATGCCCTTGTGAAAAGTCGTTCTCCAGCATTTTTTTTAGGCCTGCTTTTGGGTACTGGAAGACTTTTATTAGGAACTGGATCATTTTACAGCTACATTTTCAAAAGAGTCTCTAGCACAGTATCAGCTTCAAGTTGTAGAGCATCTCCAAAGATGCTCTGATTCAGGAGTTCAAATGGGCCAGAAATCACATCTGAAGTCTGTTTTGGTGTATTACAATCTGGATTTGTGTAATTGTGCCACCTGGACTCAGTGCCAGGGTTCCACCCTGTGTGATTTAACACTGTAATACAGTAGAACCTTCTCTCAGGTATGACACTGCTACATATTTAAAACTGGCAGGGAGGATTTGAATTGCAGATGTAAAATATAAAGTTTTACAACAATTTATTTGACCCCAGAGTCACTGTGCTACAAAGAACATTTCTTCAGTTAGCTGTTTGAAAGCCAGTTAGCCATACTATCACCATATTGAGTTCAAATGGGATTTGAAACACCATATACAAAGGCTTAATGTGTGTGCATAACCTGGAACTCTTGGAAAGCTTTCATTCACATTTCATACATGTAAGGCCACACTGGACATCATTTCACAATCTAGCATTTCAGGACTGAGAGTAACAGATAGAAAGCAGTAAAATTTCATTGACTAACATTCTACTGCTACTGCTACTGTTGTTACTAGTGCACTAGCTAATATTGATTACAGACCAGATGTGCTGATACAAATTTGGCAATGCATTTGGTGCATCCTACAAAATATGGAATAACTTAAGCTTCTTTACTTATGCTGACCTTTAAGAAATAAATTTTACTTCTCCAGCCCGTAAGGTGTCCCATCCAAGAGGATCTAAATATATCATACTTTCCAAAAATCCCTCAGATATGTCTCATTATCTTCCATGTACAATTTAGGCTGTCACCTAAAGAGTAAATAACTGAAGCCAAAAAGGTGAGAGGTGTATAATTGATGTCAACCTCAAAATAATTTTGTTCATCTGCACTTATGAGCATAGGTCTGTGAATAATTTTCAACCTTTTGATCAGTTTTGCCAGGATTATACAATGCTTGCTATTTGTATTTCAGAATCTGGCTACTTTTTGCTGCATGTTTAGTTAATGATAATGCTAGAAGAGCAAGAAAGCTTGGACATGAATATAGAAAACACTATATGAACTCAAATAATTTGAGGTTTTTTCCTAA
Source organism: Molothrus ater (assembly GCF_012460135.2). Classification (NCBI taxonomy): domain Eukaryota; kingdom Metazoa; phylum Chordata; class Aves; order Passeriformes; family Icteridae; genus Molothrus; species Molothrus ater. The sequence goes on from NC_050478.2 coordinate 128,114,270, forward strand.
AAGAGTTTGCAATCTTGATGCTACAGCAGATAAAAACCTCAGGCTGCAGCATAGAAAGAAATGGCACCAAATTTACACTACCCCCAGTAAATCAGCAGCAAAAACTTCCTGCCATCTGGATAATCTCCATCAGCATAGAATATTTCAAATGAACTAGCAAATAACATCCTACAAATCTTTTCATATGTTTCTATATTAAGAGAGAGTTTGTATCAACTTCCTTTTCACTTGTGTTATTTCAGACTGGTGTATTGAAGTGAGGATTATGATTTCCTCAGTGGAAGGGACACTGAAATGTGTGCCTCTTTCTTTGTCTCCTTGTATTAGCTTTTTAAAATAAAAGCCAGCATCAATATAATTCAAAGAATTCTATTCTTTTTCAAGGGTCCTAGCAGTCCTCATTGCTAGTGATAACCTAAGGACTCACCTAAGGACAAAGGTATTTCTCTGGTTTAGAGAAGAAAAGAGTCTCTTAACTAAAGAGAAAGGAAAAAAAAACAACTCCCAGTGGTTCATGCTGAGTGACATAATATGTTTACTTAGCACAATGGACCCAGTACTTTAGCCCCAACTCAGGTACTGGAAACTACATCAATGCTGGGTCTGGCCAGGCTAAATAGCTTTGCAGGAAGTCACTTGTTTGCCTGGAGTTAGCTCAGGTATTTGCAACCCTACTGTGCTGTGTGGCCATGATATGCACCAAGAGTCATCTCATTTCACTTCTGCATACCAAAACTAGGAGTCTAGTCTAAACCAGCTGCCTGTACACAATGGACAAGAATTTGAAACAACATGACTGCAATGCCAGAGTACCAACTATAGCAAATGAATGAATTTTCAGTCCCAGAGGAGTTAACAGCCAATACCAACTGAAAATAGAAAGCCCATGGACTCCAATAGGAACTACACACAGCCGCAAAAAATGCAAAAATATCAGAACCTAGAATATGACAGAACCCCAAAAATCTGACTCAGTTGGTGACAGTCAGCTCTGTAAAAGGGCTTCTCAAACCTTTTTGGACTAGTAAAGACACATCCTTCCTCCATAAATTTCAGCTAAATAGTACATAAGCTATTTCACACAGGAGCTAAGAAATATTCCACTTCTTTTGGAGCGATTTTTCAGGAACTCTGGGTTTTCAGAACCCTAAAAATCAAGCCAATAATTCTTTGCTTATTTCTTTCCTTCTATCCTGCTTCTTTTGTTTCAGAAAAAAAAAAAAACAAACCCAAAAAGATACACATTTTGTTAATTAAAATTCCTTTTTTTTTCTGTATGAATACTGGCTATTGTTACTTTCTAAAATAATCCTTTGTGGATTTAACAAATGTCAGGATTCTGCACCAGCATTCTTGTTTAGAGAGCTCTTCAAAATTCAATTAGAATAGAAGCAACCCACTAAGTTGAGCAAATTAGTTATTTGAATACTTTTTTTACATCTGCCTATTATGCACTGCATCAAAAATAGTTGACTCTTTTCTTAATTTTATAATGCAATTTCTTAGTTAATGTTTGAATAAAGTTAATAAACTTTAAATTTTCTCTATAGCTATCCTTATTCAGTCTTTCCATGTATAATAATCTTAATATCTTTGTATTTAGTTTGGGGAATATCTTGAGATTCAGGGTCATTTAATATACAGGTGACTCCAGTTCTGTATGCATGGAAAGAGAGAAGAATGTTCTCCAAGAATGAATGTGACAAATGAGCATGTGAGAACATTTTTTTCCCTGTAAATATTTAGAGAACATTTTAAATTTTAATTTAAGCCTTATTTTAATCTATGAAAGGTCATATATAGCCAAAAGGTACAGACTGCACAGCTCAACTTTTGGTGCCAATGTCTACTGAAGACATCTCCTGTCAGCTTGTACCCATGCAAATATGTAGCTACTCCATGAACCTCTCTAGATGATCACTAAATTTGAGTTTTCATAAAAGTGTGTCAGGTTAGCACAGCAATCAGTTGAGTTATGCACCTATTTGATTTAAAATAATTTATAATTAAGCTAAGATCATAGTTAGAGTATTGTTTGTAGGAGAAATATATTATTGAGCAGTAGTAAAGATAAAAAGCTTAATGAAATGTTAAGCTCTTTAACTGGGATGATGAAAACCAGCTTTAATATGAACTACTTAGACTTTTACCAAAAGCCAACCAAAATTGATAAGAGATGAAGACTTCAGAGTGAGGAAGGAGATGTGACTTTAAAGAACTGAATCTACCATGCCAGATAAAAAAGGCACACAAACTTCTGGTTTCCAAGATCCACATAATCTAGCAGTCAGACTGCTTTTTTCAATTCCCAGACCAGAGGCAAATATGAACAAAACATAAGAAAATCCAAATGGCCATACCAGGAA